>NW_020654051.1:2543633-2585890 GCF_003589595.1 Hyposmocoma kahamanoa | reverse complement strand
CGTGCGTGCGTGCGTGCGTGCGTGCGTGCGTGCGTGCGTGCGTGCGTGCGTGCATGCGTTTTAACATGTTGCCATAGATTAGGAAAGTAGTGTTTTTAAAGCAAGTGTTCTAATAGATCTTCGGTTTCCTCTTACGATTTGGACTGTAGCCATTTTGATATAACTTTTTTGCAGTCTCTATAACTTTTGCCGTATATTTCTAATTCCTTATTAATTAAATTGTACAAATGGGCCGATCGTTTGCTGAATTGTCTGTTTGCTAATGTTGTATTTACTTTAGGTACTTGTACCACAATGTCTTTCCTTCTCCTCTTCGAAATATTTAGATCATATTTTAGAGACCTATATTGTCTGAGTACAGTTTGAGTGATGTAGAGTTTCCTTCCAGTGGCTAAATTTGATAGTTGATACAAACTGCTAGTGGCAAATCGTCTTTTTTTAAAAATACATTATTGTAAGCAACTTGCGTTGCGCACGTTGCACTCGAGAAAACGAGTTTTAGCAGCTCCACCCCATACAGGAATACAATAAATCAATACAGATTTAACCAAAATCACATATATTTCCTTAAGTATATCCCTAGACGATGAGACTCGCGGACCAGCGACTGGTCCTGGCACTACATATCTTAGTGTTTTAAAAATCCATTTAAGTTTTCTAAATTTCATCTAAATTAAATTAATATATTAATATAAACTATTATTATTTTCTTAATGGCGACCACCAGCCTTGGGCCAGTGTCAGTTTTATAAGAATAATATAAAAAATATGGCGATCGTCGCCAGTGTCAGTTTTCCATTATACGTTACCACGAGTTGGTGAAACTGTTACTGTCAAAAGTAAACTCGAACCATCAACGAATTTAATAAATGAAATTATGTTGTTTTTTTATGAAGGATTTATGTAATTTTCTATAATTGTTTATAATTTGTTTTGCACGCACATGTAAAATAAAACCTATTTTATTTTTTAAATGCATTTGCTATGGAAATTTAAATAAAGTCAGAAATAATAATAAGAAAACCAGTCTTTCGATTTACCTGCAGCTTCAATCCACTGTCTCTTTCTTTTATTTTGTACTCATTGGAAAAACTTAAAATTTAAAAATACTTTTTGTTTAATCTACGAGTATAATGGAATTTAAATATCTAAATTATCTAAAACAATAATACACATACATTTTTCTTCAAGTTCGTTCTTATGTTGCTGTTACATACAAATTGGCATGAAATTGAAACGTTTGTCGAAATATGAGTTGTGTTAAAGTTACTCGAAATAAAATGTTTAGTAATAATAATAATAATAATAATAATAAAATAAAAGAAATCAATGTAAGGTGAATGCTTTTGTCTTCGATATTTTAGGGACTTTAATTACAAAAATCATAAAAGAAATTCAAACATTTCAGTAAAAATTTACTGTCGATAAACATCAGTCATCGTAAATGAACATCACTATATTTGAGTCTAGAAATTTCTATGGAGACAATAAGAAAACATTGAATTATAATAGAAATAGTAACTAAAAATGCAAATAGCCGGTGGAATGTTATCTCACTGGTTTTGAAATTTTTGTTTTCACTCAAATTTTTACAAGGTGTATCGCTACAACTTGACATTATCACGCTTTACGAGAGATTTTGTACGTACAACGATCGCCATGTCACTGTGGCGATGTTTGTAGGCGTGTCACCCCGATGCTGAGCATTTTGATCATATCGAGGCGACACGAATCGCGCCAAACCGAATCTCCCGGGTTTTTGTAAGTCTATGGTGCGCACCCACCACGTGACATGTGCGGACGCACACATTCGCATAATTTCGTGATGCATACGCTAGTCGTTTCACGCGCCTTTCACTATTATGCGAAAGTGTGCGTCCATAGATGGCGCACACATACAAACCGCACTGTAGTGTATGGACGGAGTTAACATACTTGTCTTATACTCGTATATTATGCTAAAACTCTCTCCTAAAGTTCCACGCATGTATAGGATCATGTAGTACATATTGCGGCCCTCCTCTTTTCTCGCCACTCCGACTCGTGTGTAAAATATGACAAACTCAAACAAACAAAGTTTACTAACAAGACGTGTGTTGAACAGAGTACAAACTTCCAGATAGGCCAATTAGCCAATGTATCATCCGAACTATAGGGAATTACGTGTCACGACTTCATTACTCCACAAGTCTGCGGTTATTGTGGAGTATATACGGTTGAAAGCCAATACTGACTTGAGGGTCGAGCAGTTGGATTCCTGCCACAATGTGACGCCCGCTTATTTTCGGCCAAACGTCGAGCAATCAACAACCCCTGAGGATGTCTCGTGGAGAGGCGAAACGCGTGTCGGGTATATTTTTGGTGGCGGTTTGTGATTGTAGTTGCGCTTGTGTTGTTTATTTTTTACTTCCATTTTTATTAACACGAACTTCCGCAAGGTAACGTCTGAATCTATTAATTACTTAGTTACTATTAATTTGTTATTATTGATACAAAGATCGAACACATAGACATTGATATGAATCCAGTCAGATCCAAGTTATTTTTCTTTGTGTTCGATAGTTGCATAGCTCGAAGGGGGCCTTCTCGCAATGGCGTACTATATTCTCTGTACATCAGACGCACCATGGGCAACAATGGCCAAATCCTTTCATCATGGTGGCAAACATGTCCCATATTTTAGCATGGCGGCTATTACTAGTGACGCGGGTAGCGGCAATGATGTAGTGTGTATGCCATCGATAAGATAAGATGTAGTTGTTCGATCATTATAATAATAATTATAACAGATGCAGAGATTATCGGGAAGCTACGAAGGTGACATTCGAAATTTATCTGATAATGAAATATAATTTATAGATCCACTGCTTCCAAACTCTGTAGCACACAGAATATATACAACCGGTTTACAGTGAGTCGGGCTAGGAGGTTTTTGGTATATGAGAGAAAGCGCAAATTTGCCAACTTTCTTAAACTTCTTTTTTTGTAATGTAAAACGTAATGAAATGCTTGGTCATATTTTCTATCTGATGTTAAGCGATAATGCTACGCGTTTGTCTGGTCTTAGGAATTTTCTTTTTAATTTTTATTGTACTAAGTGATGGAACGAACAAGTCACGCGTCTGGTGGTAAGAGACACGCCTGTCCGTAGCAATTGCAGTGTCACTCAGAAAGCCGAGTACTCACCGGCGAGCTATTACCGTAACCATTGCATGTTATTTGTGAAATAACTTTACTGGTTTTGTTTTGATTATAAATATCGAATACACAGAAAAACTTGTTGTCGATCCGGTGGGACTTGAACCCACGTCCATGCTGCACCTGAAACTACTGCACTGTAAAGGTATCGGCTGCGGTGAGAAGGTTATTCAAAAATCTCTCACTAGATGTCACTAGTCACGGCGACGAATGCCGAAAGTCAGTACAAAGATCTATAACAAAAACATAGGAGAATTTTGATGGCTCAGTAACGGGATCCGTAGCGCAGTTAGTAAGAGCAATGCTACGGTGCAGCATGGACGTGGGTTCAAGTCCCACTGGGAAAAATGTGTATTCATAATCACTGCAAGTTACGTTACCAAAAATAAGTGTGTACGTGGTTCGCAGGAACCATATGATAACCAGGTTACTCGATCTAACGCGTGAAGACTGTTTCAAGCCTAAACACTGGAACCTCGTTACTGTATCTGTCACGTTACAGTTCCAGCTAATGAGTACTCATCTTTAAATCGCAAAGATCCGAAGGGCACTGCCACTGCACCCGTAACTTTGTGACATAAGTCGACAAGTCGCATGTGCCTGTAATTTAGTGAATTGAGCACCTTTTAGAATTTAGTTTGTTAGTTTCAAGCGCTTCAGATGCCTCTAAGAGGAGCATTGTATGTGAAGCCCGCTATTCACGTTGGACCAAAAGTCCTTCGTAATATAGGTAATTCCTTCCCCTTTAAGGAGATTAAACTTCACTATTAGGAAATACATTTGCTTCTAGGTTCTAGATTTAATGCAATAACCTGACTAAGGTATGGTATTTAGAGCCCAAAAGCGATATGTTAAAGCCATATCTTATACCTCATCGTCACTTTCCATCAGGTGAGATGGAGGTCAAATACGCACTTATATTTTATAAAAAAAAGAATATATTTATAATTATGAATTAAATGTATTTCAAATTTTGCATGTCATTTTTGGCCATGTTTTATGACAACAGTATGAGAATTATTTTATTTTAATACAGTTGCTCAAAATGTGGTATTTTTCGCACCACAAATCGTGCTGAAAGTTAGATTTTTCGCAGTAGTGCTTTTTAATTTTCCATTTTTTAAAATTTACTGGTGTTTCAAGTCTTACGCATAGAACTAAAGAGGTTGTATATTTATTTAATATTTACGTGCTTTGTGACGTAAGTCCTTTGTCATTAAAACTTATATTTACTCACAAACATCTTATTTGTTTAAATTGCATAGGTGTTTTATAAAACACCGGGTTACATTTAAAAATACCAAAATATTTTCCATAAAGATGACTGATTGAGTATTAACAATGACCAGAGGTGAATATTACGCGAGAATCCGCTGTGCGCCACGCCACTAAAATAGTAATTTTAATGTTGCTGAATACTGGCAACACAACAGCCATTGTACTTGGAATTTTTATCAGACAAAGAAATAAAATGAGTTTTTTTAATATACTGTTTTATTTTACTTTCAATGTAGTTTTTTCGCAAATGTATAACAAACGTCGTTTCATACACGTGTGGATTTGTCATTTTCACATGTCTCGAGTTTTGACCCTCGCCTCTGACTATACTTTAAGGAGTAATTTCATGGTAAACGTTAGAACCACTCAAACGGAATATTATCATATTTATCAAAGTACACCAAAAATTTCATTAGTGCTTTTTAAGTGCAGGATTTGCGGTGTATTACTGCATTTCATTTGAGATGTTTTTGTTGGTAGTACGAAGGGTATTTATTTAGCAATGCAGAATAATAATTTTTATTTATAAAAACTTGTATATAAACTGAATGCTTTTCTAATTTGCGAAACCAAATAGCCGCCATTTTGCGGTAGGAGGAGCGCATCACGTGAGCGGTTAAGTACACTGACAGTTGCTGTTCTTTGTTCCGTGACCTGAGATTCTTGGCCTTCCCATGTCTGCACATCCTGGAGGCATTTTTGTTTCTAAAGACAAAGTCGAGAGATTTTCCAAAGACAAAAAGCTCACACGCGCACTTATTTCGTACGGAAATATTATGATCCAAAGAGGTATTTGTAAAACGGCCTTATTCAAAAATAGCGTTGTCGATATGACACCCAAAATATTCAATAAGATCCCAGACGCAAAAAAAATCTTAAAATGCAATTCAAGCATGTGTTAAGACAACTACTAATTGACAAATATTAGTACAGCATGAAGAATATTTAAAAGACTGTTCCTTAAAATAGGTAAATAATAATAATTATAAATAATAACGCACACACTCATCATAGCCCCGCACTAGGGAAACCCTGTGTCGCGGGTGACATTGTCGCCTCGCAGGTAACGTGTATAACATCAATGCGCGAGCTGTCATTCACGAACCTACGGAAGTGAAACAATTTGTAAAAACGGTGTTTTGCAGCATTCTAATTGCGGAAACTCTTCCCCATCGAGTATGTAACCAGAAATAGAGACCAAATAAGGGTCATACATTCCTGGTAACTCATCAGTGATACATCACTTATAAATATCAACTCTCCTTTGGACTGAAATTTCAAGCGCCAACA
The DNA here is from genome assembly GCF_003589595.1 of Hyposmocoma kahamanoa. Classification (NCBI taxonomy): domain Eukaryota; kingdom Metazoa; phylum Arthropoda; class Insecta; order Lepidoptera; family Cosmopterigidae; genus Hyposmocoma; species Hyposmocoma kahamanoa. The sequence continues at coordinate 2,580,124 of NW_020654051.1, read as the reverse complement.
ACTGACCTGTGTGTACGTCTCCATATATAGCAAAAATATTATGTATTTATTGTAATAAAGATAATATCTCTAAAAATGGCGTTTTATTCCATTCGATGGTGTGAGGAAACATCAAAACATCTAGTTACAAAACAAACGGAATAAAATTTCTTCGGTAATTAAATATACAGGGTGGAAATTTGTAATGTCACTTGAAAGGAAAGTACGTTAAATACTGGAAATGGACATTTTTACTTAAAGGAAACATTCCTTTATTTTTAAAAAGAAATAATACTGCATTCAAAGATTTTCGAAAATTGCTAGCCACACGCGGGAATCGAACCCGCTACAATCTTTTAAAAAATGCACCCTGTACTTTTGTTAAATCAATCGATAGGGTCAATTATGAGGATGAAATCTCTCTTACAAACCATGAAATCTGGAGTTATAAATTCAATGGGTTGACCCATTGAATGTTAAAGCACTTTTATTCAAAGGTCCATCAGATTACTTGTTAATTATCGTTGACGTCATTTATCCATTTGAGGTCATTTGAACACTGTCAAGTATCTTGAAATACTGGATCTCTTACGAAATGAGTTAAATGTTTTATCCGAGGAAGAGCGAAATCGAATAATTCTGCAGCAAGATGGCGCTCCAGCCCATAATAGCAGAGTCACTACTGCTTACATTAGTAACCATCTTAATACCTGGATTGGTACAAACGGCACAATCATATGGCCTGCGAAATCACCAGATCTCACACCCCTTTAGATGTTTTTTGTGGGGATATGTTAAAAATCAAATTTACCTTAAATCCTATGCGAGTGTAAACGAGTTGAAGGCTGAGGTTCAGAATACGATTTGTAATACAATTCATCACAACACGTTATTAAAAATTTGATTGAATGAAAAGATTCAATTTGTGTATCCACGAAAATGGAGCGCATTTCGAGCAACTAATTAGTTAGATTACCATTTTTTTCGTTTTATTAAAATACGTTAAGATTTCATGGTTTTTTTTTTTCATTTAATTAACCAATTTTGTGAGAGAGATTTTATTCTTATACTTAACCCTATCGATCGATGCAATAAAAGTGCAGGTTGCATTTTTTTCAGATTAACGCGAATTCGATTCCCGCGTGTTGCTAGAAATTTTCGAAAATCTATGAATGCAGTTTTATTTCTTTTAAAAAATAAAGGAATGTTTCCTTTAAGTTAAAATTTCTATCTCCAGTATTTAGAGTACTTTCCCTCCAGGTGGCATTACAAATTTTCACCCGGTATAATGTAATTTTGAAATTTTCGTCCATTATAGCAAAGCTCAAGTTAACTGGTCGATTTGAAGTGAAACAGTTGACGACACCCATTGACGACACCCGTCAATTGTTTCGAATTCGGGCTGGCCAATCGGAGCGCAGTTGTCACAGTAATGATATGGCAGAATAGTTTTCAAACAAATTAAATGACATTTCGTCTCTATTTCTGATTATATACTCGATGCTCTACCCCAAGCCGTAATTATACTAATGAGGGAATTACAATTCATCGGTAAATTTATTTTAAAGCACAAATGCTGTTTTTATTCAAATAAAATTATTAACCATGAATCAGTTTAGTCGTGTTCTGTGAAATGTGAAGTTACCAGAAGGTGGATTCTTAGTTTACTTGTTTATATATTAATTTAGGTGAAATGTAAATTATTTGTTAGTCTTGTATTTGACTAGATTGTAATGTATGTACAATAATGTACTTTACTAGAGCTAAAAAAATGTGTGTCAATGGGTCTTCCGATACACGGTTTCCCCTGTGAAAGTCCAGAGAAATACTGCCACCTTATCTAATTCTGTCGTCAAGCAATAACGTGAGCATTACTGGGGGCCTACCATAACCTTTCCAAAAACAATTTTATTTCAATGTAAGCTTATTATAATATTATTCATATTCGTACCATGACGAACCTGTCAACCAAGTAATGTATTATTGCAAAAGAGATTGAAAGAACGAATGATTTCCCAATATTGTCTATTCTTTACTAAAAATACGAAAGAGATAACGCTAAGTGAACTATATAATGCCATCTCTTTCTTTTTTGATGTTCCTATTCGTCTTATCGTAGTGTAATATTTAGGTACTTCATGTTATTTACTTTCATAGAATTTTGACTGTTAAGAGAAGAAAAGTATGTAATAATAAAATCTATTAAAATTACGTTGTTTTCAATAATTATTTTATTTATTTTATTTTATTATATTTGGGGAGCTTACAGCTACTTTTACAATATAGGTTTAAGTATGATCAAACAGATGCCAATTAAAAGCTTCCACATTTGAACTTAAGAAAATAATCTTACAATAACACAAGCTTAAAATTACAATGATACATCTAATTATGACAACACAACAATCGCCTTATTAGTCATTTGATAAGAAGTTATCAATCATAATAGCTTTTACATTTATAACGCTATTACAGAAAAGGTCTATGCGACCGTCATCATTGAGCTGGTTAAATAATGTTAATGATCTTGGCAGGTAACTATTACCTCTAAAATTGGTACGACCAACCGGAACATGGAGCAAATTATGCTTTCGAAATGCTCTAACTGGAACTTTGAGTAAAATGTTACTAAGGAGCTCAGGACAGTCAATCTTACTCTGAGCGATGTTCAACAAAAAACAGGCATCGGCTATATTTCTTCGCAGGTGTAAAGGTAACAGATGAAGTTTTCTACAACGATATACATATTCCAATTGGGGTAATTTAAATTTGTAATTTAAAAATGTAGTAAATTTCTTCTGTAATTTTTCAATTTTATTAGAGTAAGTATCATAGCAAATTTGGGATGCATACTCAAGATGGCTACGAACAAAAGTGCAGTAAAGGATTTTCAGGGTTTTCATATTTTTAAACCATTCTGATGTACGAATGATGAATCCTAAAGCTTTGTAAGCTTTGTCATATATGTAAGAAATATGCTGGTCAAACAATAACTTACTGTCATGAATTACACCCAAATCAGATCCAAAGGCATTCCTAGTAAGATTACAATTTTTAATTTTATAAATATAATTGAAAATATTTCGCTTTCTAGTAAAATTTATATAATAACATTTCGATACATTTAAGTCAAGTTTGTTAGTTGTACAATATATATCGAGTCTTGCTAAATCTTCTTGTAAAAGAATCGCATCTGAGGTATTATTAACAACTTTAAAAACTTTCATGTCGTCAGCAAATAATAAGAACTTTGAATTTATAAAACATGATCCGATATCATTAATAAATATCACAAATAAAAGGGGTCCCAGTAACGAACCTTGGGGAACACCAGAAGGAATAGTTACCCATGAAGAAGCAAAGCCATTGAGTACTACAGACTAAGACCTACACAAAACATACGATGTAAACCATCTAAACAAATCACCATGTATACCGAGAGTTAATAATTTAGATAATAGAAGATTATGATCTATACGATCGAATGCCTTACTATAATCTGTGTACACAGCATCAATCTGGTTACCTTCGTCCATATTAAAAGTCAAAAACTCATTAAAAATTACTAAATTTGAGACTGTGGATCTACCTCGCAGAAAACCGTGTTGTTGCGGTATGAGACTTGACTTGATAGACTCATATAGCTTGTTAAACACCACACGTTCCAAGACCTTAGCAAGTATACATAATTTAGAGATAGGCCTATAGTTTTCTATTTTGGTTTTGGACCCCTTCTTGTGGATGGGTGTTATATATGCCGATTTCCATATAGTGGGCACAATGCCTTCATTAAGTGACCGTTTGAACAGAATAGTGACTGGTGTAGCAAGTTCTTGGGCACAATTTGTTAATAACGTAGCAGGTAAGGTATCAGGGCCTGCTGACTTATTACGATCCAGGCCTTTAAGAAGTGAGAAAACCTGCATATTAGTAATTTCCACTGAGGATATGTTAGCTGGTGCAAAAGATATATCACGGTTACGCGGTATTAACGAAGTTGAATTAGGATTTGGTTCCAAGAAAGTTGTACTAAAAAAAGTGGAGAATAGTTCACATATGCCTGTACCAGTATCGTTAGTTTGATTTAGGTAATTCATAGTTGCAGGATAAGAACTACTACCCCTCATATTCTTGACATAAGACCAGAATAATTTTGGATTATTGGTAATGGCAGATTCCATCGTAGAAATATAGTTTTTATAGCAATTATCCTCCACTTTCTTAACCCTATCACGTAAAAAATTAAAAGTACGTTCATCACTTTTGTTACCATAGGTCTTAAACTTTTTAAAAAATTTAAATTTTTCTTTTATGATTTTAATTAAAGCAGAGTTGTACCAAGGAGGGTACTTGCAATTCATAACCTGACGTTTGGGTATGAATTGGTCACGAAGTTGATTTATTATATCATAAAATACTTTAGTAGCATCTTCCACAGTGCCTTCGTTAAGAATTGCTGACCAGTCGGTTTTCGATAAATAGTAGCATATTTTATCATAGTCGCCACGCTGATAGGCATACGCTGTACGTTTTTCAATTTTTTGCGGGTCCAATTCAATAAACGACGGCTGAACAATCAAAGTTTTATGATAACTATCTTCCTTCACTAGTGGGTCCGGACATACAGTAACTGAGACATAATCGTTGCACAAAACCAGATCCAAAATACCATCATGCCTATTTTTGTGATCATTGAATTGTCTTAAATTACATTCATATAAAACATCAATAAAATCTGAAATGTGAGTATTTGTTACATTTGACGGCTGGAAGCCTGTCTCGGAGGGCAACCACAAGATATTACTCATATTAAAATCACCCACTACGAGAAACTTATCTAATTTATTGCTTTGCACAACACTCATGAGCCGATTTGAAAAGTTAGTTAATTGGACAAAGAAAGAGTTACCTTTATTTTGCTCGCATAAGTATAGTACACACAAATGAAGTTTAACAGTAATATTGCGCCGAGAATTACGAAGAGATATAGTTACCCATATATCCTCAGCACTGGATTGCCAACTAAGGTTATGAGTCCTCTACAGTTTTGATAATAAATGATGGGATTAGCCATTGTTTTCGTTTAAAATTAATATAGAAATAAATTTAAAAATTAAGGTGTAATAGCAAGAATAAATTATATTATAGCAATAAACTAGTTTAGTTCCATGTTCGAGTCGTAAACAAGAAATTAAAAATTTTAATAAACAAAGAAAGTATTGAACAAAAATATTGTGCAAAATTAAGGTAAGCAAATAAAAGATATAACTTCTTAACTCAATAGGAAGACAGTCGTTAGCTAATGACCATATACAAAAAATACGTTCGAGTTTAACAATAGCGTAAAAATATTGAACACAAAAGAATGGAATACAACGGCAAGCGGTCTTCAAACTTGTGAGATAATAATATGTTTTTAAAGGAAAATAAACAAGTAGTAACTTTATAAAGAAGTAAGTATTATTAATGTAAATTAGTGAATTTTGTGCAAATCTTTTTCGTTTTTTATCGCTATTACGTTTGACTGAGAGTTTTTCCTGGCAAAAATTTTTGAGTTCTTCACCCACACGAACTCGAACTCATTATCCCTTGCCAACTGCTTGGCCTTTGTAAGTAACACTTTGTTTTGGACTGTTAGGTGATCGTTGACATAAATTCGACTAGTGCCTTCTAGATTAATGTCAGCAGGGCAAAGGGATTTAAGGGAACGCGCAGCGGCGACAAAATCTTCCTTTAAATATCGATTTAAAAAAGAAACAACGATAGGTTTGATTCTATTCTCACGCGATGGGATCCTAGTGATAAAATTGATGTTGTGCTTTGTAATCGGGTGTTGAATTTTCGCACCAATCTTAGTGACAATTTCAAATAAGTTCTCTTTATCTTTGAGAGGGACTCCCCTAATTTCCACATTATTGAGCCGCAACCATTGATCGTTGTTGTTCAAGTCCTCTTCCAGTTTCGAAACATGGGCTTTAAGCTGATGTATCTCATCTTGAGCTTTTTCAACAGTTTTGAGCCTTTCATCCAAACTATTCAACTTAGAAGTGAATTGATCAACATTTGTACGGAGATTGTTGATGTCGGTTTTTATCACTTTAATATCGGCCATGACATCCATCAAGGGAGCCAAAGTCAACTTTACGTTATTGATTTCCTTCATAAGATCATCTAGAGTAATTGACTTAGGTGATCCGATATCTTGCTTCGTAGCGGATATATTGCCGATCTTGCAGTTCGGGCACCTCCAGGTTGCCTGTCTCTCAGCACCGAGTTTACGGTAACCCGCCTCAGTTATTCCTGAACATTGAAAATCAAAGTGATTTTTGCAATTACTGCAATGGATAGCGTCCATTGAATCTTCACTGCATCTAGCGCAACGAACCATCTTGATAATAACGAGTGTGACAAAATTGAAATAACACAGGAAAGTTTGGGAACCACAGATCGTCACTGAGTAGCAAACAAAGGGACTACGAGTGCAACAGAACGTGTGTTCTATCGGAGATCGGACCACAGACTGAACCGCATTTTCATGAAGAAAAATAAATAAAACAAGGTGAGCCTTGATAGTCACGTTGTGAATTCGGAACTGTAGTCTAGTGTCAACTGTTAGTTTCGCCAAGGAGCATATAGATGGCGCTGTTATAATTTTACGAAATAAACATCGTGTATTTTTATTTACCGAAAAATTATTTACTATGTGCTATTAAATAAAAAATAAACAAAATATTGCAGAGATATATGTAAATAAATAAGTTGAACTTAACTAATAAAACTGAAAATAATATTGTTTCCATTGCATCCGTGTAACTATTTTAAGATTGCTAAATTTGACATAAGAGCAATATTACTTTAATGTTAAAGTCGCGTCATAGTACGAACAAGTGAATGAATAGTCACAAAGCTGCCAATAAAACATCATAGTTTTAATATTATAATAAGCTTACTTTAAACGCGTCATGGTACGAAAAGTCAATGTAAGGTTAAAGTAATATTGTTTTAAGAGGTTGTGGTAGGCTCTCTGCATTCCGGTTTTAAGGGTGCTGGTGAAATTACAGGTACATGGGACTTTTCAACTTTTGTCTCAGGATGATGCGTCTTTGCGATTAAAACCTCTGAGTCGCACTGCAACTGTTGTGGACCATCCTGCGCACGACTTGTTCGCCCCATCACTTAGTATAATAAAAAAAACCTACGCAAACCGCGTTATTTATTTATATTCAATACAAATTAAATATGATAATGTCTCGATTTTCTTTTTGATCTTCATAATCTTTTTGGTTTTGATTTTTGAACACTCTGAAAAAATTCCTTTGATCCGGCCGGATTTGAACCGACATTTTCTAGCATACTGTGCCAGACCCTTTACCAACTAAGCCACGGAACGAACCAGCGGACCTCATGAATTTTTATATGTGTTTGCGTCGTATCTTTGTGTTTGGTTTTTCAACGACTTTTTAGCCGTAGCGCTATCTATGAGAAATCTACGATATTTCGTCACCCAGTTAGATACCTTTACAGTTACCAGACCCGGCTAGGATGTCGCTATTCATTGTATTTAAATTTTTATTGTTATTCAATTATTTTTATGTGAAATTACTCCACTAGTTTGTTATAATTATTAATCCAAAGATCGAACAATTAGAAAAAGCTTAATACTTTCCAAAGACGAAGAACAGCCATCTTAATGATTCAGCGAGGCAGAATATCGAGGGAGGGCATGAACATTTTTTGATGTATGTTTTATATAAAGGCATTATTCTGAATGGAGCATTCGTACCCTGCCCTCACTCAAATATGCTGAGCCGTCGGCATAAAACCGCGACGATGTTGGTAATAAAACCTTGTTTTTTTAATAAGATGCTGCGTGGAATATTACAGAGTGTATCGTTTGTACATAATGCTTTTTTTGACGTAGTTTACTGAGAAAACTCGGACCCACTTCGTATGTGACTTGTGCACTAAGTCCAAATCCGAGAAAATATTCATTCGCTTGTTCACCCAGAGATAAAATGATCCCTAGGACATTTCGGACCGCCATTTCTAGGATTCAGAACTAATGTGAATCGAACGTAAGTAAACGCTCTTAGTGAGGACATATCAGTAAAGCAATTTAATGATGCATGTGTTATGTATGTAGATACGGTCGGTGTTTTGTAGGAAGGGCGAAAACGCCATTTCGAGAACTTTTTCAATGGGAGCATGTCTCACCGCACTGACTATACTGCTGACGTCCGCTAACTAAAATATTTTTTGAAATATCATAAATAAAAATCTGATGCCACGACTAAAAAGTCGTTGAAAGACCAAGTACAAAGACACGACGCAAGCACATAGAGGAATTCGTGAGGTCCGTTGGTTCGTTCCGTGGCTTAGTTGGTATAGCGTCTGCCACGGTATGCAAGAAAACGTCGGTTCGAATCCGACCGGATCGAAGGAATTTTTTCTGAGTGTTTTTTCTGAGTGTTCGATCTTTGTGTTAATAATTATAACAAACTTATGACTATTGTTATTAAATACAGAGATAAAACATAAAAACAGATGAATCAATAGATAGTTAAATGAGATACACAATTATTTACTGTGATGGATTGGTTTAAAATTAGGATACACATAATATTTACTATATATATACGGATAGGTAAATTCATACAGAAGATTAGAAACGCAGTTAGAGCGGAGTAAAATGTGCAATGATGTTTAAATAGAGATTTTTTATTAAATTTAATTAAAAGGAATTGTTTATTAATTATACAAATTTAGCTTTATAATGTTACTAAGTACTAAGTTTGCGAAACAAGCGGTATTACAAATGTATCAATCGGGGGCAGGTTGAAAACCAGCGCTGAGCCACTTCTGCCTCTTAGTAAATGCTGAGACTGTCCCCCAGACACAAATCGTTTAATGTATATATTAATTTAATTTATTTTTGCATTTATAAGTAATCTTTTAACATTAATTTTGTTATGTAATTAATGTGTGTGGAAATAAATGGTTTCGCCGGCGTCGCCGACTACCCCATCACCTCACCAGAGCGTGGATGAAATGACGAAGCGTCGGCGCTACGGGGTTAGCTGTAAATGTTTTCAGGATGCTGTTAGGACTAGAACTACTAGTCTAGGGAGTAGTGACACAAAAAAGTAAAAACTAAAAACGGACAAATTTATTATGAAAAGTTATAACCCAGTTTTAGAATATTCAAATTGTTTAATGCATCGTTAGGTTGGGTTAGGTGAGAAATGCTCCCCCCGAAAGGAATTCCCACCTTGTCGTGGCGGAGGGCTCTAGTAGCCGTGTGGTCGATTTCATCCCACGGTAAAGCTAAGAGGAATCCACGAGGCCGCGACCGATGGTGGTAGGCTGGTAGGGCGTTGCGCGATGCGCGCTGGGAGGAGGGTCGCGAGGAGAGATACGTGCCGGTGTGTCGTTGCCACTCGTCCTATCCTCCGCGGCCGAACTTGGGAGGTTGGCCCGTGGTGGGCTATCCAAGGGACTCTCTTTGGAAAGTCCGCGCGGATGCGCGTCAAGTGTTGCGGCTGAGTCTGCCATCAGATCCTCCGCGGGGGCTGGGGGAGCAGCCACTGAACTTCATGGTTGAATGGACTCGGAGGAGCTCGTTGCCCAGTATAGAGGGGCCCGGGATGGAAGGCTCGTCTGGTGTTCGCGAGCCTCACATTCGGAGTCGGGAGACCGATGTGTCTCCATTCTCGGGGAGGGGCTGCGCAGGGCTACAGCGGCGAAGAGAAACACTCCATGGGTTTAGTGCAGTCGGGCTGCTCAGCCCCGTCCCACATAACCTCGGCTCTGCCCACGCGGGGCCGGGGTATCTGTAAGCAGATTCACCCGGATTAACAAAAAAAAAGAAAAAAAAGGTTACCAATGCTAACTAACTGCCTCCGGCTAGCCTAACGTTTATCATGCCAGACTGTCACGCAGAGGTCTCAGGGTCAATTCCCGGGCCGGGAGAAATATTTATATGGTTTACATTTATTTCTCTCGTGATTTTGGTGTCATTTATGGTTGTCTATGTGTATGTCCATGGCACCTGCGACACAGGGTTTGCCTAGTGCGGGGCTATGTTGAGTGTGTGCTTTATTATTGTGCGTATTAGCGTAAGTTCCGATAAGTCGAATACGTTAACCAATTTTAATTGTTTTTAAAAGAAAATTTTGTGCTTTAGGTTTTGCTGTTTAAAACGGATATTTTACTATTTGTCACTTAGAGGCTAATAGGCTTAAAGGCTTTTATTTAAATGGTAGCAGACTGACCATAATCTCAGCATAGAGTACTAAGAAAACCGACCTCAAAAGTACGTGGAATTACGTCTATTTGCTAAGTTTTATTGAAATCGGTTACCGGAAAGTGCGCGAAACCGGATTCATCCTCTAGTTTGCCACCCTTAGAGGTGGAATATTTTCTTTATATTTAAAAGAGACCACTACTGAGATATTTTCTATCCAACAAAAAAAGAATCATCAAAATCGGCTCACAAATTGCGAAGTTATTGCGTAACAAGCATTTAAAATAATCTCAGTACAGAGTATTAAAAAAACCGACCTCAAAAGTAAGTGGAATTACGTCTATTTGCTAAGTTTTATTGAAATATCCCCTAGTTCGCCACTATGCAGGACTTGACACTGGAGATAATAAAAATAGGTTCTCACTACTCAAAGTATATTGAGAGAAAAACGCCTTGAATTGGAGAAATAGCAAAATCAACCATTAAAGTAATTGCTCCTAAATTAAAGGTAGGCGCTATTTTAAAAACGATTCTTTATGCGTGAGCAGCCACCTTCAAGGTGGATGATTTTCTTCAAAATGAAATGGGACCACTATGGATGTACCCCCTTTCCAACAAAAAAAAGAATCATGAAAATCGGGTCACAAATACCGGAGTTATCGCGTAACATACATACAAAAATAAAGGAACATACAGTCGAATTGAGAACCTCCTCCTTTTTTGAAGTCGGTTAAAAAATACAGTCGAATTCAACCTCCTTGTTTTTTTGAACTTACAAGAGAAGAAGGTTAAAATTCAATTTTGAAACAGGATGTAAATATTTTGAACAGTCGTTTCGTTCGTCGGCACTTTCGCCCTTCCTACAAAACACCGATGGTATGTGAACATCGCACTGTTAATACAACACTGTATTAACTCAAAAAGTGTATTTTCTCAGAATCGACGAAAAAAGAATTACTCGTTTCCCGTGAAAGATAATTAAAATGTATGTATAGGTTATAGTTTATTACAAACAATTTCCTACTTGCCAAATATATTTAAAAATTAAAAATAGTTTCATATTTTTGAATAAGGACTATTTTGGCCAGAACAAGCTCACATAAAACGTGTCTCATTTTGAGTTAATCAGATATCTATTAGTTGTTTCTTAATATATTCTAAAGACAGTTTTATTGACGTGTAGATAATCAAATTTTACGTTCATTAATGGTATAATCATGAATTTCACATATTTTGAGGTATAACACTATTGTAATAGCAGTGCGACATGTGCATTACAACGTGACCGCTGACAAAATTATTCTTTTACGCATAAATAAGTGACTTTTCCGCCTAACGTTCCTAACATCAGACGTAGACTAAATTCATTTAGTTAAGATCTGTTTTGTATAAAGCACTTTTCAGCCACTCGCGTGAGAACTACAACCAAAGCCGTCTCGGAGAGATTATCCGTCGAGACTTGTGCCCTGCAGTGGACTATATAGGCTAAGTATTATTAATATTAGGCATGGTTCTTCTTTTTTATTTGCGTATTTGTTGGTGTCCATAAAGATGTGGTTAGTAATGAATTTGATTTGTTACATTTTTCAAGTATATAATTTAGTATTTAAGATCGATTGAATCATTCATAAAGGTACCACGGCTGAATCATGATCCTGTCTTCCTCCATGTTGAATAATCCGATCGCAATTATGTTGATATCCGGGGTGTTTATTTTCCCCCCAAACGTATTACACGAAAATTATTCCTCCCTTTGACGAAGAGGAGGCGTAAAACACAAGGGCTATTTATGTGAGAATTAGTGTAGAATAATCTTTGACTTTTCAGATGTGTCACTCCGAATGATGCGATGCTCCAGCTATGAAATTCCACCTACTTCAACATTTCTTTGTTTTTCTATGCATGACTGAAATGATGAAAAATCCTTCGATCCGGTGGAACACGAACACGAGTCATGGTAATAAAACCATCGTGATATGCAATTGAATAAATATAACCTTCAGCAGTGTTTAAAATTAATCATACCGATGGATCCAAGGACAAAGATGGGATTGGCGCAGCCTTTTATGATCCTGATGGCAAGACGAATGTGCTATTTCGAATAGACACTAACGTATCCATAATGTATGCTGAGCTTGTAGCGATCTCTGAGGCCTTATCGTATATAAACTCTGTAGATTATGACAGATTCGTAATTTTGACTGACTCTAAAAGCTCACTTCAACACATAGCTCGGTCAACTTCGACCATTCGAGGCACCCCGATAGCTTATACAATCATAGACCAGATTTTACAATTACAACGTAACTCTAAAACAGTTAGACTTCAGTGGATACCCTCACACGTTGGCATTATTGGTAACGAGAAGGTAGATTCACTTGCTAAGCGAGCTTATTGTACTGGCGATACGATATCTGTTTTGCCCTATTATACAGATTGTTTGTATAAAATTAAAACTTATTGCCACCAGCTGTGGAAAGAATACTTTGATGAGAGATCCAAAGAAAAAGGTATCTGGTTCAAAACAATTCAACCTGAGCCACTGGAAGTTCCATGGATTGATAACTGTCTGACGAATGGACTTGGCGTTGTGACGGCTCTGAGGTTGCGCTCTGGGCATATTCCTTCAAAGAAGTTTATCTTTTTGATGGGCATTACACCAACTCCTTATTGTAGCAATTGCGGCGTCGTTGAGGACATTTACCACGTTTTGATGGAATGTGTTCGGACCGAGAGACTCAGGAGACAGTTGGGCAGTATAGTTAACATACGGCAGACTGGGTGGTGTAACAGTATACTGGCCGTTCCGTCGTCGAACGAAGCCAAAATACTGTACAAAATATATTTATATAGTCTTAATCTAGGTTAGATGTATAAATTAAGTAGCATTACGGAGCGACATTACTATTAAAATACACAGTAAAGCTCCTTAAATTTAAATTAAAAAAAAAAAGATTAATCATCAACTTATTACATGTCTGTTTTTAACAAGTGGAGAACTTAATCCACAAGCGATGTGAACCTTATTCGAATAGTAGTTAGGAACAGGTTTCATCTTATATGTATTTATTTATTTACTTATTCATTTGCATTGGTAGATACGTTACGTTTAAAATGTTACATGTACTCAGTAAATGATAAGTCTTAGAAACTAAAATTAAATTTTAATAATACAATTTGAATTAAATTTTTTTCTCCTTTATCCTGCAATCAGCCTTCCTAGCTATAAACAGATGGGTTGTATGTAGTTCATAATGGAAAGCGTGCTACTCTTAGTGGAGCACTGCCCTATAGGTAGTGAAATATTTTACCGACTACCGTAGTCAAAGATGTCACGCCTTTTTTTTAGTCGTCGTATACTTTCAGGCATGGTGAGCAGCTTGGCTAGTTGATTTGGGTGATGTTCTAGCGGCATTCTGTATTTGTCGCCGTAGGAGGCCATTTCTTCTCCAACTGTGGGCATGTCAAGAAATTCGTGGATCTCCGCTGTTTTTATGGATAAAAGAATTAAAATTAGAAACATAATTTCAATACAAGAATTAAAATTAATAATACAATTTGTATGCAAGTTAATGGTTTACATAAGGGAAGCAATATTACTTAAGAGTATCTTCAAAATATTCATTAATTGAGTAATAGCATTTCCGGTTTAGTAATAATTTGAGTTTATTACAAAATGTGGAGTTTCTTTCTATTGTTTTTAATGTATCAAGTAATTTGTTATTTATTTTTACTGCTCTATAATGTGGGCTATTTAACATGACCTAAACTACATGACGATACAGGGATTCGAACCGTCGATCTTTCAGTTGAGAAGCAATCATTTTCCCACCAGCGCTCTTACTTATAAAAATATCGTTCATATTTATTTTATTCAAATTCATGATGTCTTCACTATCATGATATTCATTATATATTTTTTTGTGAAAATACCTCCAATAGTTTGTGCCACACCGGGGTCACAGTAGCTTAGTTTTGTAAGAGCGGTGGCTGCTGGTTCGAGTCCAGCCGCATCGAAGGAATTTTTCTTTGTGTTATTCGGTTTATTGTATCATTAGTAATTATTGTTCATATTTACGAAAATTCATATAAAAACAACTCGGGTGAAAATTAAATTTAAAATATCTTTCCATCACGCAGCTGTGTTGGGCAGCATTTGGGAAACTGCGTCATGTCATGGCTATTATAAATTCGAATTGCCATTGAGTGCGGGCCGGATATGTACAGACTGAGTGTAGTTGCGGGAAGGCCTAATTTATGTAAGTTTCTATTGTTTCTTTTTACTGTTGTATTGGGACAATATAAGTGCATATGCTTTTTGACGAATTCTAGTAGAGTCTCGTTCGTAAATCCTTACTTGCCGCCTTTAATACACAATGTACTACTATAACATTGGTCAATAATGCATTTGAAATTGTCAAGTTGATTAAATAGGAGCACTTCTGAGGTACCCTCTTTCCAACAAAAATAGAATCTTCAACATCGGTTCACAAATGTCGGAGTTATCGCGTAACATACATACAAATGAAAAACATACGAATTGAGAACCTCCGCCTTTTTTGGAAGTTGGTTAATAAAACTTGCTACCTTTATTGATAATCGTGTTACTAGAAATAATAAAAAACGAAGGAAACTTATCCAATAGTGCTTACAATGTAAGTTATTATGAACGACCCAGTCGCCATCAATTACACTTAAGCACACAAACGCGCACACACGCAGGCTTTCACGTGTTGTATTCCACTTGTTAAACTTTAATATAGTATTTAATTGCTAATCTATAAGTATTTACGTATAAAAATTTACTTCATGTCATATGGATGCCTGGTAACCCATAAAACAAGTTTTAACTAGCTTGGACATCAGCCTCCTATTACAGTTTTGTTAATATCTATATTTGCACAAACTGCCCAAGTAATATTAGTAAGCTATTGGGGGAAATAAATAAATTTCTTATTATTGTTATTATATGACAAAAAAAAATTATAGCCAATATCATAAAATAACACATAAAAACCCGATTGGGGTAATTTTTTGTCGTTGTACGCCTACATTCTTCTGAGGAGACCCTTTTTTGTAATTTCCTATGCCTTTTGCAATATACTGTTAAAGGACGGCATAATATCTGCTTTTCTTTGTTACAACCTTTATACTATTTTATTTATTTCCAAAAGTTAGTCTATCATTAAAGGTTATCCATCCAATGCAATAGATACAAATGTTACTTAAGATACCGTATCGATCGTAAGTTACAGTAGTCTTAAGATTGAAAACATTTGGCAGATTGAACGTTGTCGCGTCTATGTTGTTAATTATTCTTTGGCCACCATTTCAGTCGGAAAACAAATAAATAATTCTGGTAACGGGACGCCAAATTGAGGCAGTGACAAGCTTATTGTTCGCCGAATACGACTTGACCTGTTCATTGTCTTTCCTCGGCCAAAACTCAAGTGAAGTGTCTTCTTTATTGTTGAGTCTTTGACGGGAAAAAAACGGTCTTTATTTGTCTGTTTTATATTATTTTATTCACCTGATTTCTTATTTTTTTAAATGCTGTAGTTGATTCTATTCAATGCACCTGGCGTTGTTTAAGACGTTTCAATTTTATACCTTCCACTAATAGGTCATTCATCCCACAGAGGCATAATAAAATTCTGCCAATGAAAAGTTGCGTCGTTTTTCTAAATTTATTTGATAATAAAGGGAAGGTTACTTCCGTCCGCCTCACTTGCCTCCAAGCCGTTGTTTTAAGTAACTTAATTATGAAATATTCGTGTACGTTCAACGTTTATTATAGAAATAATTCATTACAGTTAGTAACATACATTAACTTAGATCTTTTTGAAATTATGAGTATAAACAAGTAACGACGTAAGTCCTAATGTATCGCCTTGTGTGACAATAAGCAAAAATAGTAACTACAACCAATATCGCTATTGAAAAATTCCCTATAAATCTTTTACGTTAGCCACACAGGGGTTCCGTAATGCGATGAGGAAATATTTTTACGCTGCCTTCCTTCTAACTTTGTACGACATTATGTTAGCAAGTTTGGTTCGTATAAAAACATATAAACAAAGTTTGTTTTTCTTCCATTTGCTCAAGTTTCAGAGATATTGAAGTGGACATCTGTTGTATATACAGCACATACATTTTAGCATGAAAGAATTCAATTTATCAATTGATATCGAACTTCACTGCTTTAATTATAGCGTTTATATAAGTTCTGGTATTTGTTCTGGATGATTAATTGAAACTGTCGTTGATAATATTACGTAGCGTTTTCAATTTTTGTTGTAGATCTCGTTATTCAATTGCGATAGACTTTTTTAAAATGAAAGCACAAAAATGCTCTGAAAATTTTTCGACGAAACGTAAAAAAAATTTTATTCCTAAATTTAAAAAATTTAAACTTATTATAGGAAGTAGATAAAATTTTGCTAGTTTATAATTTTGGTATAAATGATAATAAAAGTATATTTATAGATATTGTAATATTTTTAAATAGAAAACTACCGTGAGACTCAGACATATTAACCAAAATAACGGATTACTTAACTTATTTAAAGTCGAACCAATTCGTGCTCCTTAATCATGAGATTCCGCGGTAGTGACTTGAGCAACAATTCGACTTAAATACGTGAGTTATCGGTTATTTTAGTTTATATTGCAACATTATGATTAAACTTCACATTCAACCAGTAGATGCGTCATCAAGTTCAAAAGTTGACGTCGAAGATGTCCGTAGTGCTCAAAAAAGTGTAACCATCCTTGTTGGCGAGGACCAAGGCTCTCACTCAGAGCACTCATGTTATCGGTATTCCGAGTCGATTTTCTCGTACAACACGTTTTGCTGATAGAAATTTCTAACAGCGTCCCGAGTCTTGTACACACTCCAGCCCTTCTCCTTTGCTTATATATATGCGTAATGGGCTTTTATGAGCGATGCTAGCCCAAAGGTTTGCCGAATTGCTTCTCAACTGTATGTATATGTGATAAAAATGTACTAGGCAAATATAAGTTGATTTTAAATAAGTGAATTTCCTGGTTTTTAGAGTAGCAAAGCAACGATATTCCATTGAGGCAGGCAGTTCCCGCACCACTCAGACCAGAACAAATAAGTAACACAACGAACTAGGCGTACGCCTAATAGTGATAAGCAACACGCCAGTTCCGAACAGTCACCAAGCTACTCAGAGCTGTAAATGACAGTGCCATGTTCCTGTAATTTCACCAGCACCTTTACCCTTCATAACCGGAACGCAGTAATGCTCATAATTACTGCTTGGCGGCAGAAATGGATAAGATAGTGATACTTCCCTGGATGTACTCTTTCACAAGGAGCTTGCTATCTAAATAAATAGAACCTTGGAACTTCTCATACAAAGCCCGCACTGAGCAATAGTAGGCTACGTGCCGAGGTAGTTATATAATATCTTTGTTACCTATACACATTGTGAATGTTTTGTAGAAATACCCCTCGCTATTAGTGGAGAAAATTGTGATGATACCTGCGTGTCTCAGAAAGTTTCAAAAATGTGTGACGTTCACAACTCGGATTGGGATAGTGTAGCAGGCTCTGGTATAGCTTTCAGCTCACCCTTTTGTCTGGTGATGCAATATAGGACATGCTACATATCCTTTATAAAAAAGCTTTAAGCTCTAAACGCCTAAATGTACATTATTATGTCGGAGGTGGTTATCACTTCTAACACAACGTAACATATTTAAGTAATGCTTTTAAGGATATATCTTAGTTAATAGTTACGGTTATTTCTAATTGTTAGAGAAACCATATATGGCTTAGTAGCTATTTGAGGACCGCGTTAACTAGTTCGATCATAGTTGGTGGGGGTGGTGCTGGTGTAGTTTGAATCTGTTCAGTTTGATCAGACATCTAACGTGAGTCAATGATGTGGTGGTCGTGGCAAGGTTGCCATATGAAAATAAGGAGTTAAATTGATGGTAAATCCTTAATAAACAAGGGTACGTGGACAAGATGAGCTTTTTGTGCGAGTTTTTGTGCGATTTGGAAAGTGAACAAGCGCGGCCTCTCCCTGTGAATTTACCGCGTAATATTTAAAAGCCGTTTTAAATTGCTGTATTTTTTTACTTCCCAACTACTGCTACTACTAAAAAAATTACTGTGAAAAATAGATAAACGAATTAATTGTACTCAACTGACGCTATTATTTTATCGCCAGCAGAATGAATTGATAACGAAGAGTGAATAGGCCAACTACCAAAAAAATCAACGACGAGAGTGTTTCCCTCAACACTTTCCTTACGGTTATATTTTGGTCACGTATGTAACTGATCTCAGACCTTAAAAACTAAATATTAATTTTAACATCGTTTTTAAAAGGCGATACTCGTCGGCAATGGCACAGGAGGCCGGGATCACAGACTCAGGTTCAAAAATCAACGAATAATACGTGCCGTATAGAATATTATCGTAAACACCAACTCGTGAACTCTTGATTGATTGTAGTTTGAATCTGTTCAGTTTGCTCAGTCATCTAACGTGGTCCTACGACATGATGGTTGTTGGCAAAGTTGCAATGTGAAAAAAAGGAGTGAAGTCGTTCGTGAATACTTTATAAATGACCGCGCATTGACGAGATGGGACTTTGTGTGACTTGGAAAGTTATTCACTTTCGCGGCCACTTCCTGTGAACTTGTAGTAGTTAAACGAATTAATTGCAATCAACTGATGTTATTAATTTCACCGCCGACTGAACGAGTTTATTACATATTTATTTAATTTCTGACTAAACCAGTGATAATAATGTTTCCCTCAACGTCTCCCTTACATATTTTGACATATATTTGTCAGTGCCTCAATATATATTGGGTGGCAAGAAAATTTATCCACTTTGATGGAATTTTGGTCTGAAAGCCTTTAATAGCGTCGTTACTGTACAGATCCACGTGTATTCTGATGCTGTAATAAAGATATATGTAACATCTTTCCTTGTAAAACCTTACATATTTCTACTACGCGGGACCTACACCGACGAAGGGATTCCTAAAATGCTTATTATGTTGTAAAGAACTTAATGCATCATATAAATTTTACTTATCAAATAAAACTGTCGAGCAGCGAAGCTTCACAAGGACGGACACGTGGAGAGAAAGGAAAAGGGTCGTCCTGCGAAAAGAGCGCACTTGGACGTTGACAGGTCGGGTGTCGTAGGTACTGCTGGAAGCGATGAAAGAAAGATCGATTTCTATAATTTTTCTTTTTTTTAATTTTTTTTTTTTATATATAATATCAAGTGGCGGGACGAATAAGTTGTGCGCCTAACGGTAAGCTACACGCCTGTCCATAATAGTTGCAGTGCCACTCAGAGCTTTAAATCGCAAAGGTCTGAGGCGCACTGCCACTGCGCTCATCACCCTGAGACACAAGTTGACAAGTGCTTGTAATTTCACCAGTACCCTTACCCTTCAAAACCGGAACACAGTAATGCTGAGATTACTGCTTGGCGGCAGAAATAGGTATGATAGATGGAAAGTGATGCTGATTTATTTATTTAACATTTGTAACACAGCAGATGAAAAGCCAAGTTGCTACAAACACAGAAACAACAGCAAAAAAACCAATACATTTCACAGAATTGAACTAACGGCTCATCACTTTGGCTCAAATGCTTTCTTACAAGTGACTGTAAGATTGACGATTGGATGTCTGATGAGTGCGTCAGACATCCAATCGTGCTATCAAACAAATCGGATTGTGACGGGTATCGACGACGGAGCATGCACACCTAAATTTTGCCTATTCACTCTCGTCTTGTAAAGATCCAAGTTCAGAAAATAAATCTGCGGGCAGAGGATTCCACTTAAACGCCAAATAAACGTGGAAGCTTTCGCTTAACATCCTTGGCAATAGCAGTAGAGCTTCTTGTGAAAGAGTTCATCCAGGGGAATACTGCGTTCCGGTTTAGAAGGATGAAGGTGCTGAAGAAATATATATATATTTTTTTATGAAATGTTAGTGCGCATTTGACTTCCATCTCACATGATTGAAAGAAAGTGAATCGATGAGCTTGACGACGGAACAAGAGTGAATATGCGTTATTTAGGTGTGCATCCTATTCAATCTTGCTTTGAAAAGGTCCAAGTTATAATGTTCAAGATACAAGTCTTTTAGAAACCAAGTGAAATGAAATGAAATTTGTTTATTTGTGTGACTTTTTGGTGTAACAATTTGATGTTTAGTAAATAACAGTGCTAAGTATCACAAAAAATCTAGCAATAATGGCAGACAAATATTCTTAAGTAAACTATTACAAATTATTGAAGTCATTAGTTCAAAGTATTACATTTAAATCTATTATTATCTTATCATTTTGAAGTTATAATTATCATATAAGATGTCAATATTGAATTATCATTAGATTTTACTATTATGATTATATTACATTAAACATTGCATAGTACAGATTAGATGATATACCTATATGTCAGTTGTACAGATGTCAATCGGTTTATTTGATTTGCGAGTTATTTTGCATTCCAGAAATTCAGTGTAACATGTAGTTAGTAGCAGTAGAGCTCTTTGTGAAAGAATTCGTCCAGGGAAATACTGCCAGGAAAATACAGGCACATGGGATTTGTCATCTTATGTCTCACGGTGATGGGCGCAGTGTCAGTGCGCCTCAGATCTTTGCAATTTAAAGCTCTGAGTGGCACTGCAACTGTTATGGACAGGCGTGTAGCTTACCATCAGATGCACGACTTGTTCGTCCCGTCACTAGATATTATAAAAAAAATCCTTTGAATATCCACATCATAAGGGTGGGACCTCAGCCTACGTCTAGTAGACATAAATAATGATGGATGATGGAGGACTTAAGGAACCTTGGTACCTTGGCTGGCATGAGAGAATCAGATATCAGAAGCCAAGTCTTACATTTTGGGCTCTACTCTAACGAAATTAGTTACTTTATAAATTTTCTATACTGTCTGGAGTTTAGTCTAATCTAAGTCAAAGCACTGAAGCTACTAATGTAGACGTCTAAATTTGCTGCTTATTTAAAGTTGAACCGTCTATCCCTAAGGAAGTTTTCCCTTAATCATTACCCACTAAAGCAATTAAGTATTTGCCTAATAAATTAAGCTATCTTTGCATATTAAATTGCTCAATTTCATTCTACCTTCGTTTAAGCCATGACTTTGAGCAAAATTAGTTTAATGTATGAATGAATGAAATATTCTTTATAAAATTACAGTGACGACACTAAACAATAGCTTTAGAATAAAAATAGTAAGTTAAAGTTAATGTTCCACTGCAATTTCCATTGCAATTTTTGTCTATAGTCCCGCACTAGGGAAACCCTGTGTCGCGTGTGCAATGGACACACACATAGATAACTACGAATCAACCCAAAAATTCACGAGAGAAATAAATGCAGGCCGTACTAGTATTTCTTCTGGCCTAAGAACCGAACCCGAGACCTCTGCGTGGCAGATCAGCATTGAGAGTTGATAGGTATTAATTTAATTTTTTTTCATATTTGTTGTTTTAGTTAGGTTTATAGAGTTAATTTTAACCATAAAATGAAGTAGACGGTGAGTGGCGATGACGGCGGAAATCGTAAATTAATAGACATACCACTCATTTATAATTTTTATTTGCATTCTTGTTTGTTATAATATTCACTTTTTTTTTAGAAGCCTATACTGTCCCACTATTATTTTTTATAATATCAAGTGACGGGATGAACAAATCGTGCGCCTGGTGGTAAGCGACACGTCTATCCTTAATAGTCGCAGTGCCTCTCAGAGCTTTAAATCGCAAAGACCTTAGGGGAACTGCCACTGCGCCCATCGACTTAAGACATAAGTTGACAAGTCCCATGTGCCTATAATTTCACCACGTTTTACGTAACGCTCTTTTATGTGGCAATTATGTACACATTGTCAATTTAGTTTATTTTTATGGGGCACAGTCTTAGAATAATAACGCATAGAATGATAGTTTCATATCAAACGAACTGTTACAAGTGAGGCAAAAATCAAATTCATGTAGGCTAGTTTTAGTAGTAGGTTAATTTTCGGTTTTAGTGAATATTTATATAAAAACACAAGTTGAAACGCGTTACTTCCTTGTGGAATGTGATGTTAGTATCTATTTTATGTTTGTCTGACGTATTTTTACACTCATTTACCGCACATTTCGTCATTTTTAGCTAAAATTCTTGATCTGTTCGCGGTGCAAGTTGACCTTGAGCACTGAAGGCCCGCCGGCTCGTGTAGGCCCTTTTGGCGCGCTTCAATTTGCCTCACTTAGCGTGTGCGGGCTAGGTTTCTATGCGTTATTATTCTAAGGACACAGTATCATTTTTAGGTCAACTTTATTATTAGGAATTAGATTTTTATTGATTCGTCATTTCATCGTTCGTCTTCTTGTTTTTTGGCTTTCATTAAAATAAATGGTACATACATAAGCGTAAAGGTCAAATGGCGAATAGGTCAATTTTATATTATACTTCCAAATTTTTGCTTTCATTACGAAATTGAAAGTAGGACCTTATACTTAACCCAATTGGCTTATTTTAGATAAGCAAGCGTAGT
Organism: Hyposmocoma kahamanoa; assembly: GCF_003589595.1. Taxonomy (NCBI): domain Eukaryota; kingdom Metazoa; phylum Arthropoda; class Insecta; order Lepidoptera; family Cosmopterigidae; genus Hyposmocoma; species Hyposmocoma kahamanoa. The sequence continues at coordinate 2,557,320 of NW_020654051.1, read as the reverse complement.
GAACAATTTTTGCCTTCATGAACAAAACTACCCGTAGATAATTTTCGAAGCCATAAATTTTACTCCATTAGAATGAGGTAGTTAAGAATTGAAAAAAAGTAGATTAGGCAAAATCGACTGGTTAATTAAAATACCAAGCTGCAATTCAAATAAATTGGTTCATATATTATAAAATATTGCATAGACGACCTACGCAATTAAAGCTAGACGCAAACAGTGTTAGTGATTAGGCTCTTTGCACACTGAGTTAGTGAACGTCGACATTTGACAATCTGATTTACTTAAGCAGTTTGTGCGAGGCCCGTTTATTTGTTCTCTGAGGGAGTATTCTCGGATGTTATTGCGATGTGGATTTAAAATAATATTGCTTACAACAATAAGGTAGGCACCGACTTTGGGTCATCATTTTCGTATTGTAGTTGGTTGGATGGAATATTTCCATTCCAACGGAACGGAGCTTCAGGCAGAGCGGAGAAAATATTTGTGTCGTCAATCAATGGTATTTCAATATTCTGACTGAGCACACTGAAGACTAAGGAAGTAAGACAAAATACTATCGTTAGATTATACATAGATTTTCGCCGAGGAATTGAGATTCAAGTGGAGAAGAGCTTTATTTCATTAACCAATAAGTACTTTGAAATAATGAAAGATTATTGTTTAAGGAAAATAATTTTTCTCCGTGCAAGCGAAGTGCAGCTCCAAGAAGCGCGGAGAAGTAAGAGTAGTTTTGCTAGTTAGACTTTTTTATAATATCAAGTGACGGGACCAACAAGTCGTGCGCCTGATGGTAAGCGCCTGTCCATAACGGTTGCAGCGCCACTCAGAGCATTAAATTGCAAAGATCTGAGGGGCACTACCACTGCGCCCGTCACTCGAGACATAAGTTGGCAAGTCCCATGTGCCTGTAATTTCACCAGCGTCCTTACCCTTTTAAACCGGAACGCAGTAATGCTAACATTACTGCTTGGCGGCAGAAATAGGTAACGTGGCAGTACTTCCCTAGACGAACTCTTTCACAAGGAGGTCCACTGTTGCTAAATAATTGCATGAACTATGTCCATGGAGGTGTCAAGTAACAAAATATTATTGATTAATGAAATATAACTCTTGTCTGTTCAAGCGTAGCTTCATAGAGAGCGGAGAAGAGTTATGTTCACCCCAACTAATTTAGTATTTTAGTACGACTTAGCGGATATATCAAAATGATGAAGCATAACCTTTTTCGCTCCATTCTGTTACTCCATTGCGATTCTGTCACATCTCTTTCGTTTCCTTCAATCGCATCAATAACTTCATGCTTCGCTCACGTCGATTTGATATACTTTATGAATGAGAATCAATAGTAAGACTCTATTCGTATGGTCTTATCTCGTCAATGTACTTTTCAAATTAATAAAAAACCTTCTAAATCGGCACTGCTAACAAAGATGAGATATTTCGATAGATAATTTATTAACTATATAGAAGGTTTTTTACAGAAATAGTGATGGAGCGAAAACACGATTTAAATTCAAATTTAACGATTTGTGGGACTCGACTGGTAGGATCCAATTTCGCCGCACGAACGCGCTCCTAAATTGGGTGATTTTAAAATTTTAGGTTTTGCTCAGGATCTATTGGGTATTGTTTTGTTTGAAACCAGGTAATAAGAGTGAGTGCCTGATATTTGATTGGCTGATTACTATTTTATTACAATACATAGCCGCTTACGCGATACATGCAGCCGTAGACGCATACACTTAGAGGTGCTGGTGATGATTTTATACCGATTTATCGGATATCGAAGTTATAACAGGTAAAAGAACTAATATTAATTGCTATTTCGGTAACTACTATAGCAAACCATAAAGTTTTAATGCCTGGGTCTGTCATTTAAAAAAATAAATAATTTCAAAAATACGTCACGACAATTGTGTGTGTTATTGTTTGGGCTGGTGATTTCGGTGTTTATTTATTGAAAACATACCGTCAGTAGCGTTTTTTAAGTTTACCCTGAATATAAATGTTTATAAACTATACTTTAAGGAGTAATTTCATAGTAAACGTTAGAACCACTCAAACGGAATATTATCATATTTATCCAAGTATACCAAAAATTTAATTAGTGCTTTTTAAGTGCAGGATTTGCAGTGTATTATTGCATTTTATTTGAGATGTTTTTGTTGGTAGTACGGAGGGTATTTATTTAGCAATGCAGAATAATAATTTTTATTTATAAAATCTTGTATTTAAACTGAGTGCGTTCTAATTTGCGAAACCAAATAGCCGCCATTTTGCGGTAGGAGGAGCGCATCGCGTGAGCGGATATAAAAACAATAAAGGAGGAGGTGTTAAGAATAGTACAGGAAAAAAGAAGCTTATTAAAGACAACTGAAACAATAGAGAACTGAACGAAAGAGACGCTGAGATAGACGGAGATAAAGTCGTTTAGACCAGGGAAAAAGTTTATGTCTTGTCGCATCAGGGACTTAAAGTAAGGTAAAACCTAAAGCCTAGATTTAAAATAAGAAGAATCCTGTAATATCATCAACGTCATAAATCCAGTATACTTCCCTATTCTGGCGACGAGTCGGTCCTTCTTAAATCCTTTAAGGCTCTCCTTGGGGACTATACACGTTTTTCAAGGGCCGTGAACATTCTTCGACGTGCAGATTTCTCGACGAAGTTTTCATTCCTATTAGCGAAAGGTATCGCATAAAACATTTACATACGTGCGTATCTTAGAAATTAAACTCATAGCAACATGCTGCTACAGGGATTGAACCGTCAACCTCTCAGCTGAGAAGCAATTGTTCTGCCATAAAGTTATCACCACTGTAATGTATAAGTAAATGTTTCAAAATGATTCTATTAAAGATGTTATTTACCACATCGTCAACTTTATATAATCAACTTACAATTTTCTTTTCTAGTTAGCATGTTATACTGCACCATTTCTGGGCAAAGGCATAGTCACCCTGAGTCATAAGTTGACCAGACCCATGTGTCTGGAATAATACCAAATTAAAACAAAACTGTATTATTACGCACTGCGTCCTATCCGTGTCCATTATACAATAACAACGCCAAAATGTGACGACAATTGAAAGGACATATAGTTAACAAACGACTTACAAGCTGCATGCAAGAGAGCACTACAATAGAATTATGAATCTAGGTGTAGACGAATTCCGTATTTTCATGGATTCGAACGCTGTGTACAAGCGTCAAAGTCGGCCGATTGTTCTAGATCTCTAAATAGCTCGATAAATAATTATTTTGTTTCGGAAAAGTTGTAAGGTACACCGTTTAGTCTTGTGAGGGTTGTCACTTTAAAGGTTGTTCTCACATCATTCCGGCATGGTATAACTTAGTTTTAGTACTGGTACCGGAATAAGTGTATTCAACAAAGTTGGGGTAGCGTAACTAGATTTCGGACGCAAGTTGAACGGTGTTTAAATAGCGACGAAAGAGTTGCCGGCCCTACCAGGGGACTTTGCGAGTTATATGTAAGCGTATCTTGTTTCGTGGATGTTAGAAATAAGGTAATTTTAAGTTTGATTCTGAATAATGAATCTGTAAATGTATTCTCTTGCGAAAGAAGGGATTCGAACACGACCAAGTTAACCTTGAATCTAAAATAATTTACAAAATAAATGAAGTAGTAGAAGTAGATATCAGTGAAGAAAGCGAAGGAGATTGCTCAAGAGCGAGTGGAAGTTCGTGGTTCGTGGAGTGGAAATTCACGAGGGAAACAAATATAGGCCATACAAGTAATTCTCCCGGCGCAGGTATTGAACTCGGGACGTTTGCGTGTCTGTCCAGCATGGTAACCGTTCGGCCACAGAGGCAGCTAAAATAAAAATATTTAACTTTACATATAATTTTTTATGGAGACATTTCTATGTAACTTACACAGAGAACTTGCTAAATTTTTGTTTTCAAGTGAAGCCATCCAAATTCACATTTTTCCCAAAACTTGGAAATTTCCCAGCAGTTTAACAACACGCTGCGCCGCCCTGTTCCCTGTCAATCGCCATTGGGCGCTTGTCAACGTTGGATCTGTGTAAAATTTTCTTCGCCTGTACTTATTTTATTCATATTAACCTTAAGCGCGCAGATCGCGGGATGCCAAGGCGGCCCCACACCTCACATCCTAAAATCTAAGCTCGCATTCAAATACATCGCCTTAATTCTCTGTGGGTCACATTATAAATTCGCCAAAGACGCCATCTTTAACTTCGCGGCGAATAACGTCAGTAACAAAGACGTAACGAAGTCGAAACAAGTGAGTAGCAATGCAATTTCGATTCAACTCACAATTGCGTCTACATATGGCGCTAACTTAATTATGCGGGCAAAGAAATCTCGCGCCCCAATTACAAGATAAAGAAAACGTGAGGTTTTGAAAATGAATAAAACCGTCTACAATTTTGTTAGAAAGTTTAGTTTACAACTTTATCGGCGTAGTTTTCTATAGTACATTTAGCATTTGGCCGTTGATGACTTGGCTGCGCGACAGGGTCAAAAAAATGTGCTGAAGTTTCTTAGCCCGTATTATAATAGCGGGCATGGACTTCAGCTAGGGAAGCTATTTCTATCTATGAAGGGATACTTTCACCAGACGGGGGTGCTGTTGGAGAGAATCAAAACTGGTAACCAGTTAAAACTTGTGGCTTAATATATAGTGTTTTTTTTTAATGGGACCGTATGGTGAAATCTGAAACGATAGAAGATGCAAGGGAGTTCCCTTCTTGTCTTGGGAAGCATTGAGACTTTTTTTGTGAAAACAATTTTGACATAGTCAATGTTTTGGTTAAGCCTGAGTTGTACATAAAAAATACTAAAATTTATCAATTTTTTTAGTGCTTATCGCTCCGTTTCATGAAGTTTTCATGAATCTATTTGTACCCCTGATATAATAAAGCCACACGTGATAATATGACGACTTTTTATCACATGAAAGTGATAAAAATAATACGAACAGTGTGAAATTATTATGTATTATGTGAAATTTTCTTAATTCTCCTATTATAAGCAATAAGAATAAAAAAGGTATCTACTAAATTCATTCGCAGAATCTTTAAAACGCTATCCTGAAAAGTTGTTATTTTAGATGTGACCTTATTAAACCCGTGGTGTGAATTGTAATTGTTTTTTATTATTGGGTGGTTGGTTCAGCAGGTGTCCGTTGCCGTCCAGCAAGGCAGTGCTGCCAGTATAATGGGAACTTTTGAGTCGGCTACAGGGTGGGATTTTTTTAGGTCAGGAATTGTTAAAAAAATCAAATTCCAGTTTTTTTGTAATTTAGTAGTAGTAGTGGGGCCTTACCTGTTTCTGCCGCCAAGCAGTAATGTCTGAGTCTGTAAAGGTGCTGGTGATATTAAGAACATAGTACATAATATTGTTACTACTTGCTATGTTTGTAGTGTACATAATATTAAGAAGTATTAAAGAAAACAAAAACAATAATAATAATAATACTATCCTCATACCCTTACTTTTACTTACTTACTTACATTACCCTTACGTACATTACTTTTACTTACATTACCCTTATCATAACTAACGTAATTGACAATTTTAGCGAAATTCAGTTTTTAACATATTTGGGATCAACGAAACCAGATCTACAACCCCCTATAAGCGTTTTTTTACATCTTATTTAGTTTCAGTTTTGTCGTTAACCAAAATCAGTGTTATTGACATTTTTATTATCAAAAAAATAAACTTTAGGTGCGATCTCAAAAAAATGCATATATCACATTTATTCAATCAACATTTTAAAAACCAGATTTAAAATTAACAAAATAAAGCTTTAATTCAAGAAGTTCTACCCTTTTTCAATATAGTGCACGCCGATTTTAACCTATAGCAAGGCCTTCTGGCGGAAATCTTTAGTAGCATCCCGAATTTCGTGCCCACGCAAGTCGACGTCCGCTACTTAGCTTATTATAAGGGTTAAGTGCTTTTTGTCCGGTAGAGCAATAAAGATCTTCAGTGGCAACTACAAGCCAGCCTTGACAAGAGTGACCAAAGCTCGACTTTTCCATTATCTTTCCTCCAAAAGCGTCGTTCGTCAGAGGAAGCACTTACGTAGACCGGTAACTCCGTGGATTGTTATGTTTGAATCTTGAAACCGTTTGAATTTAAATAACGACGGACTACAAATCGAATCAGAAATGAGGATATTCACAAAATAACCAGAAAATAATATCGAAAAGCATAGCAATAGTTAAGTTAGTCAATGGGATCAAAGAGTTTTCGAGTAGCGACCGCGTATCGAAAGACGTAGCGTGGGCAGATCACCCACAAATCACCCACAAAGTGGGCTAATGGCCTAGTTAAGATCGCATTCGAATCGAATCCGTTGGATGTAAAATGGCGATTTTGGGGGATGCTTATGATTCAACATTGGACGTTGTGTGGTTGAAGTTGTGGCGATGAAAACTCTCAAAGCGACAGACGTGCTCTTGGATCATCCTCATGTAAAACTTTAACTTCACTTGATTTATTTATTGAGATTTTGTTATGATTATGAATACAAATATCGGACACACAGAAGAATTGCGTCGACCCGATGGGACTTGAATACGATACCTGTAAAGGTATCAGCTGAGGTGAGAAGGTTAATCAAAAATCTCTCACTAGATGTCACTAGTGGCGACGAATGCCGAAAGCCAGTACAAAGATTTATAACAAAAACACATTGGAGAATTTCGACGACTCGGTAACTGGACCCGTGGCTCAGATGGTTAAAGCGATGCTACGGTGCAGCATGAACGTGTGTTATATGTAGGCCTGTTTGGACTATTTAGTAACGAGGTTTTTATACTGTTTGCATTTTATTATTATTTGTTACAGGCTTTCCTTTTCGTTTTCTACTTCTAATAAATTAATGCTGATCGAGCCCTTCTCTTTTACATTCGATAAGGCTATGCCACAAAACTAAGGTCCAACCGCTGAATACAGGTGTCCTCTAAATAGAGGGTTCAGGTCATAGTCCAATTTCACACGTTTTTGTTCTGAATCTTCGATTTGCTGGTTTCATCCCGATGCTTTCCTTTACTATTAAATTAGCAAAGATACTGCTACTGTACATTTACAAATGATAACTTAGAAAGTAAACTCATAGGTACATGCCGTCACAGGGATTCGAATCGTCAACACTTGAAAAGCAACCGTTTTACGACCACACAGGTTTAAAATACCTATACGTTATTCGTTTTCCTGTTTTTGTTTTATGTCCTAAATCATTTGCTTTCGCGGAACTCGACAGGGTTATTAATGAAATGGGGCAGAATTGCCATTTGTCTCCCTCGATAATTACGAAAATCAATGTTGATCCATCCAATACGAACGAATTAACCGATTTATTTGCGGGCGAGTGTAAAGGGAGCTTTAGGTACACGTTGCAAGAAAAAGGAATACAAATTATTTCAAATAATTTGCTGGTATTAAAAATAAGAACATCAATTTTAATTTGTTACAAATATGGTGGTTTTACATTGACTTACAAATAAATGGACGAAAGGTCTAACACAAAAACCACGAAAAAAAATGTCCCAAGTCAACCTATTTAAACGTAGTGACATGTAAAGGAATATGAAAAAGCTAAAACGTTGAATTTAAATTGTAATGTCATCGCAGTACTGTCTAATTTTGCTTGCTTCGCTGTCAGTCGAACAAACGAAGACTAAAGCGTGAATGACGCTCTGTATATGATTTTAACGCCCTCTAAGTTCGGACACTTTTTAGCGCGAACCCGACGTCCATATGTAAGTCAATGTGTTTTTATTACATAGCGACATTTTCTAATTTAAAGCAGACCTAAGTTTTTCGAAACACCTATTCAATTCCTCGTTATAATTTTTAATTAAAGTTAGGAACAAATGCAGCAACGAAAAACTAGTCTAAAATAATACATAAATAAATTCACTTGGTCGTTGCAAGCTTAAATAAATTTGCCCGCGATTTATACGTGTTTAAAAATATTGAATTTGCGCTGTTTGCTTTCTGCAAAGTTTTTTTTTGATTGGAAAATTTCTGACATATTTGTAAACAGCGCCCTGAGTAAGGAAACTCGGAAAGCAATTCTAAATTAAAAATATCTTTATTTTGTAGGTACGTAAGTTACACGTGTCTATTTCGTCAAAATAAATGAACAACCATTCTTAACACTAATTCCCACGAGAAGAACGAACAAAAAGTTGAAGAAGTTGCGTTATGTAAATAAATATTTGCATACATTTATCATAATATGTCAAGAATGCATCATTCTTAAGAAACATTAGATCTCCTTGTGAAAGATTTCGTCCAGGGAAGTACTGCCACCTTACCTATTTCTGCCACCAAGCAATAATGTGGTCAGTACTGCGTTCCGGTTTCGAACGGTAAGAGTGCTGTTAAAATTATAGGCACATGAGACTTGGCAACTTATGTCTCAGGGTGACAGACACAGAAACCCTCAGATCTTTGTGATTTAAAGCTTTGAGTGGCACTGCAGCTGCTTCCCTTGACGAAATCTTTCACAAGGAACATATTGCTACTAAATAACAGTACTTATAATAAATAACTATATGAAAATAAATATCTTAACACCAGAGGCCCAATATAATAACGCCACCATATCAGTCCGATTACAGGATCAGAGCTGTAATCCTATCCAACAGCAACGAGCCGTCAGACAGGCAGATGTGATATCTCCGAATCGGTTCACTGTTGTGTTGGAGGATATTTTCAAGCTTCTGGACTGGAAAGGACTTGGCATCAACATCAATGGCGAGTATCTAACACACCTTCGATTTGTCGATGATATAGTTTTTATGGCTGAGACCTTGCGAGACCTGAACACAATGCTCAAAGATCTCAGTAGTGTTTCCCAAAGAGTGGGTCCAACTTTAAGAAATAGATCTCTCGTCAAATCCAGCTCGGATGGGCAGCGTTTGGGAAACTACAAAAAATCTTTGCGTCCAAATTATCTCAGTGTCTCAAGACGAAAGTCTCTGACCAGTATGTGTTGCTAGTGATCACATATGGATCAGAAACGTGGTCCCTCACTATGGGCCTCATAAGAAGGCTCAAGGTCACTCAGCGGGTAAAGCTTTACTTTAGGGAAATACCGAGCATCGCTCTCTCCATTATAATGGAGATGATAGAATGATAGAATCAGAAATGAGGAAATCCGTAGGAGAACTACGTACGGTAACCGACATAGTTCGAAGAATTGCGTAGCTGAAGTGGCAGTGGGCGGGGCACATAACTAGGAGAACCGATGGCTGTTGGGGCGGAAAGGTTCTTCAATGGCGACCGCTCACCGGACGACGCTCAGTGGGTAGGCCCTCCACCAGGTGGACCGACGATCTAGTAAAGGTCGCAGGAAGCCGATGGATGTGATGGACCGATCGCCGTGGATATCGTTCGGGGAGACCTATGCCCGGCAGTTGGCGTCGTATGGCTGAATGACGTGTACATTTGCAATCGCGCTAATATTTTAACGTTTGAACTACAAATGTATCGTTGAGGGAACGTATTTACCTTTGACAGGCCAACGTTTCAACTTTTATGTCGCAGGAAAAACCAAATATAAAACACTGTCAATGTGACACGTTGTGTAACATTTGCTATAGCGCTACAGTTCGTTCGTTCTTCCCGCACTTGTTCGTTCCATAATAAAACCATCTGAATAAACTTAATTATCACTGTTTTAAATATAAGGTGGATTAAATTACAAATACAAATAGTGAAAAAATATGTACTCGTATATTATTTATTTTCGAAATAAATGCAATTAATATTAATTTAGTTCTCTCTGCATAATAGTAGATACAATTTCCGTCTACTAAAAGTTTTCGCCAAGTGTACCCACGTACACAAATTCAACTAACGAAAGGGTCAACCCTCCAAACGAGGTGTCACCATTGAGTGGTCACAATATGCGACCTTTGGGAGGGCACATAAATTCCCGAATGTAACTTTCGTGCGCGACTGCGCTTGGAATGTTTTGATTATACCATGACAACGTTGATTTTTTATTTGTGATTTTTGTTTTTTTTGTTTTGGACGTATATACGGTGTGTTTTTTTTAAATTGTTAGGTATTTCGAAAAGTATGGAGAAATCTGTAACTATAGGAGATACAGGGAAACTGTCTAGGAACCACTAAGTCTTTTTTATAATATACATTTAAAAAAAAAAATTAAGTGAAATTGTAATAACAATGTAATATATCACTATATATTATATCACGTCTAGGATGTCAGCATCCTAGACGTGATATAATTTGAATACTTGACATAATAATAGATTTTAATGTAATAATCTGAATAAAAAAATTTAATGTATAGCAATTTTTTATAAGAATATTTGTCCACCATTATTGGTAGATTTTTTGTGATATCATGTATTTATAAAGATTGTTTTTTTTTCACACACTCATAGCCACTAGGGAACCCTTATGTCGCGGGTGCCATGGACACACACGTAGACAACGACAAATTACACCATGGCCATACAAATATTTCGCTCGCCCCGGGAATCGAACCCGGAAACTCTGCGTGGCAGACCAGCATGGTAACCGTTCGGTTACGGAGGCAGTAATGTAAAAAATAAATATTTATTTACAAACAGCAACCCCTAGAGTTTTTACTCATTCTTCTCAGGGAATGAGTAAAATCTACAAATGAAATGAGGATTTTTAAGTTTGAGTCTTTTTTTATAATACTAAATGATGGAACGAACAAGTCAAGAACAAGAACAAGAGACACGCCTGTCCATAACAGTTGCAATACCACTAAGAGCTTTAAATCACAAAGATCAAATCACTGCGCCCATCACCCTGAGACATAAATTAACAAGTCCCATGTGTCTGTAATTTTACCAGAGTCTGAACTTGAACAGCCCCAAGTTATAGCTTGTGCCGGCAGAGTATTCTATTCCTTTGCCGTAAACATCAGGAAGGACGATGGCTATTATTTTTAATATTTCTAGTCACCATAGACCACATAAAAAGTGGAGCTGAAAAAACAGGCCGCGACGCGACGCTTCGACTCTGCGCCAGAGTGAGTTGAGAATAAGGCGCTTTATGTACCAAAACGCAGTGGAGAAATAATACACCCTATTGGTGGATGAAACACAGCTCTTCACAGCCCTGATACAGGTCTTAATAGACTTATCAATTGTTTACTGAGGCCGTAGTATTAACCTCCCACGCGATACATGCAGCCGTAGACGCATACCACACCTAGAGGAACCGGTAATGATTCTATACCGATTTATGGGATATCGAAGTTATAACAGGTAAAAGAACTAATATTAATTGCTATTTCGGTAACTACTCTAGCAAACCATAAAGTTTTTAATGCCTGGGTCTGTCATTTAAAAAAATAAACAACTTCAAAAATACGTCACGACAATCGTGTGTGTTATTGTTTGGGCTGGTGATTTCGGTGTTTATTTATTGAAAACATATCGTAAGTAGAGTTTTTTAAGTTTACCCAGAATATAAATGTTTATAAACTATACTTTAAGGAGTAATTTCATGGTAAACGTTAGAACCACTCAAACGGAATATTATCATATTTATCCAAGTACACTAAAAATTTCATTAGTGCTTTTTAAGTGCAGCATTTGCGGTGTATTACTGCATTTTATTTGAGATGTTTTTGTTGGTAGTACGGAGGGTATTTATTTAGCAATGCAGAATAATAATTTTTATTTATAAAAACTTGTATTTAAACTGAATGCTTTTCTAATTTGCGAAACCAAATAGCCGCCATTTTGCGGTAGGAGGAGCGCATCGCGTGAGCAAGAGGTTTTTCTACACGTCATTGATTTACCACTCATTCGGACGAAGTGCCTTGGTGCTTTGCTGCTTGCTTTCTGATGCATACGGCAAGGGAATGTAAATACATTACTGACATTATTGCACTATTGATACATTAGTGTATGAACTCGAAAAGTGTATTTATGCAGAATCTATGAAAATGATTACCTACTTACTTCCCGTAAAAGTTATGTATAGCTTAAAATATATTACAGACATCCAATCTATTTTCGACATCATAAAAGGAAAAAAATAATTTCATATTTTTGAGTAAGGATTGTTTTGGCTAGAACTAGCTTACATAAAGTTTGTCTCAAACTTTCAATTGTTTTTTACGATATTCTAACGACTGTTTTATTGACGTGTAGTGAATCAAATTATAAGTTCAGAGACTTAGAATAATAACGCATAGAATGATAGTTTCATATCAAATTAACTGTCACAAGTGAGGCAAAAATCAAATTCGTGTAGGCTAGTTTTAGTAGTAGGTTAATTTTCGGTTTTAGTGAATATTTATATAAAAATACAAGTTGAAACGCGTTACTTCCTTGTGAAATGTGATGTTAGTATCTATTTTATGTTTGTCTGACGTATTTTTACACTCATTTCGTCATTTTTAGCTAAAATTCTGGAGCTGTTCGCGGTGCAAGTTGACCTTGAGCATTGACGGCCTGCCCGCTCGTGTAGGCCCTTTGGGAGCGCTTCAATTTGCCTCACTTAGCGTGTGCGGGCTAGGTTTCTATGCGTTATTATTCTAAGTTCAGAGATGATATACCTCGATATTTTACAAGAAAACCGCTGCATTCAATAACTACTTTATATATACCAAAGATTTTTTTTATATCAACTGAACTAATTAGAACACTAATTAGAACAACTGAAGTAATTGCCGCTCGACCCAAGCAAAATGGACCGTATTAATACGGGAACAATTTAAATTCAAGCTGAAGTAGCATCATATCTCAAGAATGTTACCACACCAACTAATCTGTAGTCGATTGATGGCATTGACAATCAATCAAATCGATATATCGTGACTCGAATTCGAAAAACCGTAGTAGCCTAATAAATACATTTTATCCAAAGTAATCTACGTATTAATTAAATTTTTATTGAATTGATATTCAATTATATTTTGTGAAATTACTCCACTAGTTTGTTATAATTATTAATACAAAGATCAAACACTCAAAAAAAACACTCCGAAAAAATGCCTTCGATCTACGTATTCTTCATGCAAGCTGGTTTAGCGCCTGATTATAATTTTCTTTTTATGATAAAGGCAACAATAATTAATTAGTAATTAATGGGAAATATGAGTTGACATTTCATATTAGACAAATATCTTTTGTTGTGAACAATTTATGATAATAAGTAGTATTTGTTATGTTGCTGTACAATACATAATAAGGTTTCATGTTTAGAAATGTTGTTATTATTATATTGTATGTACCTTAGTCCTTAAAGTATATATTATATGGGTCATGTGGCCTAAATAAAAGTAAAAAAAAAAGTTAAAAAATAAATAAAAACCAACCCCAAAAATTTGTGGAATTGCATCTATTTTATTCTATTTATTAAAATTGGTTACGTGCGCAAAACTGGATTCATCCCCTAGTTTGCCACCCTTAGAGGCGGAATATTTTCCATGGAATTAGTTCCTCTTTTCAACAAAAAAGTGTCATCAAAATCGGTTCATAAATACGAGTTATCGTGTAACAGTCGTATTGAGAATCTCCTCCTTTTATTCGTCGTCGAAATCGGTTAAAAAGAAGGTTAAATGCTTTGCACTGTCGTTATTATTCTCAAAAGGGGGCTGAGAGGAGATTCTCTGTACAATCGTACGTAAGACTTTGCAACCAATTTTGCACCTTAATGTTAT
>NW_020654051.1:2496733-2543233 GCF_003589595.1 Hyposmocoma kahamanoa | reverse complement strand
ACAATCGTACGTAAGACTTTGCAACCAATTTTGCACCTTAATGTTATAAGTTTGTGAGATTAATACGTTGTTGTAAAGTCGCGATCCCTGGGCCGCCGCCTGCCACACAATAATACACCATGAGCTGTATTTTAAACAGTATGCGTTTACGTATTATATCATTAGGCAGCGGAGATATAATTGAATTTCAATCAGTGAATTCCATAAACCGAGTGGGGAGGGTGTGCCATTTCACTAAAGCGCCATGAAACGAGAACGCAACGTCACGAAACGATGAAACGAAAATCATCTATTAGTGCTTGGGATTAAATGAAATGATTTCCCTCTGATTGATGCGGGATTTGATATCACAAGGATTAGAACGGTGGCTTCTAATGCTAACGAAATTATTATTTTGGTTTGTTATTGCAGGGCTCTTGGATCAAATTGGTTTCAGAGATTGGTATTGTTCAAACAGATTCAGAGATTCAAATTCAATATGGCAATTCAGACTGTTATTGTCTTAAAATGTATTAAGTTAATGTCACGGTTGTTTCAAATGTTTCGTGATCTTTTACAGACTTGCGAGTTCATCCTCACACTTGCCCTAATCGTCACAAGGGACTCCCTTGTTGTAAGGCTCTATATATATACAAATGGCAAAAGTATGAATAAGTAATTAAACGTAATTTTCATGCACACAAAGTTGGCTGTAATGTCCTAAATCACGGCTTTTTCATTACATTGGATGGGATCATTTTTTTAAATTTAATGTACTTCTTTTATACGTCAAGAGTAAGCAAAAATATTTTGTTCTCGAAAAATCTGAAAGTATTTAAAATAAGCTTGGAAAAAAAATGCACGAAGAAAGTAAATATTTGCAATTTAACGAAATTTTACTAAACTAAATTTGTATTGCTTTTTGAAATGATTTATTTATCTAATATTTAGAACATTTTAGTTCGTTGTGCTCCTAGCTTCTTGTAAAAGATTTCATCTTATTTCTGCCGCCAAGCAGTAATATAAGCAGTACTGCGTTCTGGTTTGGAAGGGTAAGGGTGCTCGTGAAATTACAGGCACATGGGACCTGTTAACTTATGTCTCAGGATGACAGGCGCAGTGCACCAATGATTTTTGCGATTTACGGTTCTGAGTAGCACTGCAACTGTCGTAGATGGATTAGTCGTATAGACGCATCTGGCACAGATGCATTCATAGATTTCTCACAGATGCTGTTAGGGCAAAAAAGGTCCTTGAAAGCCAAAAACAAACATCGGAAAAAAGCATATAGAAACATTCGTAATTTCTGCTGGTACGTTCCGTAGTTCAGTGGAGAGAGCGCCAGTCACGGTACGCTCAAGGCGCTGATTCGAATCTAGCCTAATAGAAGGAATTTTTCTTTGTGTTTGATCTGTGTATTATTATTATAACTTTGCTACTAGTTTTTAAAATTAATGTAAAGCAGCGCAAGACTTCATTTTCACGTGACTTATTGCATGATTACACAAAATCCCATTCTCTGGTGTCAGTAAGTAACTTCGCTCATTATAAAATATTAAATATCTCGAAGAGTATCAAGGGGGACCCCCCATGACGCTGACAAGTACAAACTTTTAATTAATCGAATAAATCGTGCTTCTCCTTTCAACACGAAAGTATCGAAAAATTAAGGAACTTTTCTTACACTTGTTAGGGCGTACCTCAGGGAGGTATACTTAGACCTTTATAATTTCTTATTTACATTGGCTAAGGCGGCGTAATAGAGTCGTTAAGTCATGACTGGTTTGTAAATAGGTAATTTAAATAGAATTTCGATTTTAACTTTGTTAATGAGAAGGTAGCAACAAAAAGTACTCTTAAAAGGATCGATACAGAAGCGACCTACATAGAACAGATTTGACTTCAGGTTGCCCGGGGCATTACTTTACACCTTTTTAAGGCTAAAGGTTACTTCGTACTAAATCTTACTCGCGAGTAGTATACGAAGCACCAAATGCACTAATTTTTATATTAGTAACGGGGAAATTAATATCGGGATTCAGAACGCCCTCAGGTCGCGCGACTGCTCTTCACAAGGTTCTGGTGTCCAAGCTTATACGCAAAAAACCATGTTGCGGACCGGTCTTATACCCGCTCGACACGAGACGTGGGAGAGGACGATACGACCAGCGTGATATCACGGCGAGCGGCAGCGGCGCATGGACACTCGCCTTATAGAACGCCACCGTTGACGCTTGACCCCTATACATTTATTTATATAGACCAAATCCATGTACAATTGAGGCGGCGATTATTACCAGTCCTATTGCTAACACAGTCTACTTTTATTTCACGTCTCTTAGGACCCTAACAACCAAGATCCGTGTCTACAAAACTGCATTTAGACCGATCTTGATGTACGGTTGCGAAGCTTGGACACTGACCTTGAAAGAGGAAAACAAGTTGTTAGTGACGGAAAGAAAAATCTTACGGAAAATTCAGGGACCGAGTCAAAGTGAGGATGGGAGCTGGAGGGCAAGGAAGAACCTTGAGATTGTAGATTTAATGTCCGGATCCAATAAACTAAAGCTGCGAGACTACCATGCCGTGAAGAGGGCTTATTTGGGACAACCGTAAGGACGCCGACCGGTCGGACATCTCAGGTACCGGGTGATAAAGCCAGGAAGATCTGAAGGACATCGGTGCTAGTGGCTGGAAGGCGCAGGCTCAGAACAGGGAGGCGTGACAGAATATGGTGTCGGAGGCCAAGAGCCACATATTGGGTCACTGCACCACCGAAGTAATGCACTAATTTAAGAAACAATAAAGATTCAGAATTAATTATATTTATTAAAAAACAGGTACAAACAATATATAAATTTAGCCTTTAGCAGCCTAAGCCGGTAAACCGATCTCAAGAGTTTGCTTATATGTGTGGCAGTACTTCCCTAGACGAACCCTTTCACATGAAGCTCTACTGCTATTAAAAACTGTACTTTAAATAAATATGCTCTTCATATGTAGATCTGTGGTCGTCACTTCACTGACCTAATTTGCACTATGGGTCCTAGGAACAAATTGGGAAAATGAAGTTTTCCAAAATTGTTTTGGTCTGGGTGTTCCAGGTAGTGAACTCCGTTGCTCATTAGAGCAACTAAGTATTAACTTGCTCACACGATGAATCGAGAACCTTTTTATTTTTTGAAGTCGGTTAAAAACCAGCTTAGGTATGACAGTACACCGGCATTCACCATGTAGATAATAAAATACATATAAATAAGAAAAAAAGAAGAAAATTAAATTCTTACTCTTTTATAATTCCTGAAAACAAAGCCAGACGTAACAAATGATGTACCTATGAATAAATAAATTTTCACAGCGTTCCATCATCTACGAGGTGTTTTTTGAAGTGCTTTTGTCATTGACTTACAATTATATGGACGTCGGGTCCGCGCTAAAAAGTGTCCGAACTTATAGGGCGTTAAAATCGTATACAGAGCGTCATTCACGCTTTAGTCTTCGTTTGTTTCTTCTGACAGCGAAGCAAGCAAAATTAGACAGTACTGCGATGACATTACAATTTGAATTCAACGTTTTAGCTTTTTCATGTTCCTTTACATGTCACTACGTTTAAATAGGTTGACTTGGGACATTTTTTTCGTGGTTTTTGTATTAGACCCGTCGTCCATTTATTTGTAAGTCAATGGCTTTTGTGTTTTTCTTTTTATTATTATCCTTTCCCTATTTTATTTTGCCATTGTTTTAGTTATTTTAGAAAATATTGTCTTCATTTATGTTTAATGTTGTATTGTTTACACCTTTTTTTTTAGTCTAAATATCTTATTCTTTTTTTAAATAAACCAACGTTTTACTGGTCCAATGGTTAGTCAGCTGTGGCCAGATTAGTTTAATATAGTAACTGTAGAGTTCCTTATAAAATAGTTCTTCCAGGGAAGTACTGTCACCTTATCTATTTCTGTCGCCAAGCACTAATGTGAACATGACTGCGTGCCGGTTTGGAAAGGTGAGCGCCCTGTTAACACGCTTTCACGTACACTAATTGGCGAATCTGAATTCTATTTACTAGGCAACAACATTTAAATTCTTCGAAATAATACAGCCGCGTGGACCACAGACTTAAAAGTCAATAGAACGTACTTTGCCATGAGAGTTAGATGCACGCAGTCTCTGCGCGGTGGCAACGCGTTCTGAGCGCGATGACATTCGAGTCGATTAAATGCGCCCTAAGGGTGCTGGTGAAAATATAGGCACAGGGACTTCTCAAGTTATGTCTCAGGGTGACGGGCGCAATATCAGTGCTCCTAAGATCTTTGCGATTTAAAGATCTGAGTGGCACTGCAACTATTATAGATAGGCATGTTGCTTACCACCTATAAACATTTGATGCCTACATTATTCAACGTGCATAAAGTCGTTCTTTTGTAGTTTCAATATCTATAATGCCTTAAAAGATACTGTAAGATAATAAGTAACTCTCTGTTCATTAAATATCAAATCAACCGGATATTAGTTGGCAAACATTTGTAATTAACAGCGGAATCAGGGCAATCAAGCGAACTACCAGCCACCGGGGGGATATCAGAACTCAATAACCGGTCGATTAACGTTTTCCTAATTGACGTCGTTGTAAGAGACAATGATTGTTGCACAGAGGCATGATAGCACGTGCTATCCCGTCATAACTATATGGAACCCGCAATCTTAGGTCTAGTGTTAGACGAGGATTGAATTTGAAACACCCATTTAACAATTTTTACAGAATAATGTCGGCAAATTTTCAATAAATCTAAAGTCGTCGGAAATAAAGCAGAATAAAAGAGAAATCGTCAACCCCAAATCAATCCTTTTTGGGAGGCTTTAATGAAATTTTTCCGAAGCCGCAGCCCTTGCTCTCAGGAGTTGCCAAATAGAATTACCGACCGATGGAGTTTAATGAAAGGGATTCAAGTTGGTGATTAAGTTATGTGGATGCGTGTTACATAACCTCTTTAGGTCCTTGTAACTTAATATGTGTTAGGAATTTGGCAAAATGTTGGGTGGCATTTTGGAGATGACACAGATAAGTGCCACTCAGTATTACGCCATACTTGCTGGTCCACTTTCAATAGGATATTCGATACCTATAGAAAATTAAAAGCTTTTCATTGACATTATACAATATTTTATAATTTTTTTGGATTTTTAAAAAGTTTTTATTATTAGATAGATAGATAGATAGATAGATAAAACGTTTATTGTCTTGCATCACACACACAACAATATAATAGAGTAAATTGATTAAAAGAGACACACAGAAATCAAAATTAAAAAGAAAAAAAGCATAAAACCATAATACTAACCTAATTATCAACAGCTTGTGTGTGCTAAAGCAAGCCAAATAGGTCGTGGCTCAGTGCAAAATTTGCTCAAGAGCAAGGCACTGATTTTCAGCCACCACCTTCGAGGGTAGCGGGTTGAAACATTGTGAGGTGAATGTAGCGTGCATATGTTAGTATCACGTGAGAATTATGTACATTATAAAATATTTAAAAAAAAATTAGTAACTGTAAAAAATAAAAAAATAAAAAATTGAAAAATTAAATTAAAAAATATTGGTCGCGGTGTTTCACCATGACATTCAGTTATTTTAGTAAAATGACTGACGTGCACATACACATGCCGCGCTGCTACTTTTGTATGGAGTTACTTTATTTGGATCAACGAACGAACAAACGCTAAAAAATTCTTTGACCCGTTGGACTCGAACCAACGACTGTCGCCTCAACGTGACCGACGCAAATTAGTGGAAAATAATCACAATTATTGTTTTTCATTAAAATAAAACCGACCTCTAAAGTTTGCTTAAAGGCTTTTTTCGATTTCCATGGGATCCCCTCATTAGATTGTGACTTCTTGGTGACAATGGGATTATTACGGACGCCTTTTGTATATTTTATACTTTTTTTCAGGTTATCATGGTGACAGTTATTTGCTGATTAACTTGTACCGTGACAGGTGAAAAGTCGACTTTTATTTGTGAAAAATATTTTTTTCATTTAAGAAACCCTTTTCAAAATCGTTCCCCAATTGACGGAGAAATCGGAAAACACAGGTAAAACATACTTACTGCCGAACGCATAATCTCCTTCTTTTGTTTTTGAAGTCGGTTGAATTACATGGTAGTAAACACATCATGATATTTATTATGAAGTATAGTATAGTATTTAGTGTCTACGGGAGGCAAATACATGGAGTTTATGGCCGTGGAGAGAACTGACCTGCCGGCAGGCGGTTGTTGGGATACGTTAGCAATATCACCTAGCCCCACTGATGAAAAATGTTCATTAAAAGAGTTAGCAATCTCGTATGGATTATCTGTAATATAATCATTTATTCGAAGCTTGATATATCTTTGGTTTCTAGGATTTAATTTATTTGTGCACTCTCATTATTTGCCACGTAGTTTTAATTTTGTTGTCCGAATTTCTTATCCGTTCTATACAATGCATTTTTTTTTAATTTTCTACGGTTTTTTTCAATACTTTCTCATAAGCTTTATAATGTTTAATTGGAACAGGATGACTATTATTACTTAAAAAAGATTTATGCAAACGTTTGTTTTTACATGACATTTTTGTACCCGAGGTCAACCATTTTTAAAATTTTATATTTACAATAGGTATACTTTTATTAATGATGAAAAATACAAATTTTAATATTTTCCAACAGATTCAACGATAAAGTAGATTTTTCTAGGATATTAACGTTATAATCTCCTCCAATAATAATGTTCCTACGCTTATATTTGAGTAATAATTGTTGTAGGAGTCTATCAAGTGAGTTAAAAAATAACGCAGGCGATGTTTTTGTTTGGCCAATACAAAACAATTAAAACAAGGTTATATTTCGGAATTTCAATAGCACATAACTCAACTGAATAACCACTCAAGTCAGTAACTTCAATAAAGTCTATATGTTCCCTTAGCATGATGCACACACCATCATGCGCTGCGCGGCAGTAAACGACGCGACTTTGAAACCGTCCACTCGTAGCAAGTATATTTTAGATTTCGTTATCCACGTTTCCGCTAAACAAAGGACTTGTTTATACTCGGATTTTCTTCAGTCTCTGCTTCTATTAAAAATCGCTTGTTCCTTATACTGCGAATATTCTGATATACTATAGCAAAATTATTAACGTAAATTATTTTTTACATTTATAGTTTAACTTTCTACGGGTATAGTTCTTCCAGTTACGCGGTCAACGATTTTCAAGAAGAGACTATCGAAGAGTATGAAAAATATGTTTCAGAGATTGTCACGGAGGACTGGCGTAAATTTTTTCAAAATTGGTTCATTCGTATGAAAAAGTGCATTAACGCTAACGGAGAGTATTTTCAGAAACAATAAATTCATTTCTGATCATTTTTAGTATTTTTTTCTTATTCTACATTGTTTACTTCAGTTGATGTAAAAGAAAAATTAGTGTATGGAAAGTACCTATTGAATACAACGGTTTTCGTGTAAAAGTTCGAGGTAAGTTTGTGTTGTGTTGATGGGTTTTTACCAGATAAATATCCGTCTAAGGATAAATATCCGTTTTTACTGAGTATTTATCCTAAAACATGGATAATTATTTTTTGTTTTTTTATAATAAAATTCATTAGAATTCATTTTTCATTAAATAATTACGTTTTTGTCATTCTTTTATATAACAATACTGTTCTACCTAAGTTTTTCGAGTCGAGTGGTATAAAAAATTCGATTGACAGAAAATTATCAAATTAACTGTAAACCTTGAGCTGACCTATCCTGCGTTAATAAAGTGCGATTCAACTTTACGTGAGGTCTTGAGTATACACCTTTTATTTATAAGTATTCGTCTTGAACGCACTATATGTGTAGTTTTGTAGAGTTATGACTAAAAATAATGTAATATTTGTTATTAATCATTTCAAATATCTCTTGTTCAATGTTGATTTGGTGATATTGGCATTGCGATGTCAGTTTCTGGGTTATTATAAGTGTATAAACACAATCAGGGCGATATTTTGCTTCTTACAGAAGGATATTAGCGCTTTGGCGCTTTTTTCTATGGTGAAAATTTTTAGGAATTGTGTTTTCATACCATGTAGTAATCATTGTATGTCCTCAATTTTATTATAGATTTTTTCCAAACTGATTGATTCAACACTGTCATATTATGCGAAATCAACCAAAGCCATTTGAGGTTTTATAGACTCTGAATCTGGCAATTTTAAATAATAAAACCCCAAACCGTGTCCCGAGAGAGCTGTAACATAAGTATACATTAGCGTAACAGTTCATTGTTATCCCAAAACCACATTAGCTGTGAAACCTAAATTAGAATAATACCTGTGCGGGTTAACGATCACCGAGTGCTTACCATAGGGCTGCCACTTTGTTCTGACGTTCAAAACCAGAATGTAATTACTATAGTCTGTTCCTATCCATTTTAGACGAAAAGTAAACAAAACGGTTTAATTCATATTCTAAAGCAAATTATTCAATAAATGGAATAAGTAACACTTTCTCGTATATTTCGTAGTTTTGATTTGATATCTCATCACTTTTTCCAAATATATTCATTTGAATGACATCGTAAAATCGTATTTGAACAATGGTAGTCAACAAAAGTGAGGTTATGTTTTAATTTTATTATGGATGTATGAATAGTCTATGGTTTCATAGTGATGTACGGAAAAAAACATTCGGTTCATTCAATTAAAGTTTTTGCAATCGATTAGTAAATCGAAAATTTCAATCGTAATTGAACGAGAATCTAAGTATAAGGATTTGAAGGTGGTTTTAAAATTAAGATTTCGGAAATTTTAAATATGCTTTCATAGGTTATGCCTTAGAATAATAACGCATAGAAACCTAGTCCGCACACGCTAAGTGAGGCAAATTGAAGCGCTCCCAAAGGGCTTACACGAGCGGGCGGGCCGTCAGTGCTCAAGATCAACTTGCACCGCGACCATCTCAAGAATTTTAGCTAAAATTGACGAAATGTGCGGTAAACGAGTGAAAAATACGTCAGACAAACAATAGATACATAAAATAGATACTAACATCACATTCCACAAGGAAGTAATGCGTTTCAACTTGTATTTTTACATAAATATTCACTAAAATCGAAAATTAACCTACTACTAAAACTAGCCTACATGAATTTGATTTTTGCCTCTCTTGTGACAGTTCGTTTGATATGAAACTATCATTCTATGCGTTATTATTCTAAGGGTTATGAAAGTAAAACCGCTACTATGAGTCAGTTAAACAAATCGATTAATTCAATTGATTAATTAATTAGTAGTTGGCAATAAAATTAGCCATCACTAAACCGTCTATGGTCGATGTTAAATATGTATTACCAACCATTGCTGTAATGAGAAGCAATAAGGCCCGGGTTTTATTAAAGTAAAGTTAGCCTGTATGCAACTTATTATTTATGTGCAAGTGTGACGAAAAAGATTGTGTTTCAAGAGCAGTACGAAAATTACGAACTTCGACTCCAAAAGCCCTCAGTCTTCGACTTCGTGCTTCTAATAGAGGCTCGTTCATAATTTTTTATTTACCGCCTTTTATACACAATGTACTATAATGGGCATTCTCTATTGTAAATTCTGTCTGTGTCGATTGGGGTACGTCACTATCTACTTGTAAGATATTGTTCTTAGTGCTACCGAGACTGTGGTAGCCCTAATAAGGCTTAACGCCACTAGCACATCATTACACATTAATGGGTGTCCTGGGCCATACACGTCCCAACGTGCTGTATCACGCGAATTGCGACATGTGTGGACAGCTTTTTGTCTGCTGCTAATTCGGCTTGGGTATTTATTGTACTGCGTGTAAATAAGTGTATACTTTGTATTTATTAAATATCAATCTGTAAAAATAATTATTTTTTCACTCACCACACTTGCTTGTAAACAGTGTTACGACTTGCAGGCAGGCAGTCGATCGTAATGTACTAAATTATGTCCGCGGGCTTCATTACATTATCGCCCTATCGACTTTTTACGTTAAGATTAGGCAAAAAGTTTTTATGCTCGAAAAATCTGAACGTATATTTCACATATAATCTCAATACAGAGTACTAAAAAAATCGACCTCAAAAGTACGTGGATGCAAACCCGGATTCATCCCCTAGTTCGCCACTATACGGGACTTGACACAGGAGATAACAAAAAACAAAGTCGAATTGAGAACCTCCTTTTTTTTGAAGGCGGTTAAAAATTAAACTTGAGGTATCAAAAAAACTAAACATTTGCAATTTCATTATATTTTACTAAATTTATTTTGTGAATTTAAATTACGCTGTATTTTTAACCGACTTCAAAAAAGGAGGAGGTTCTCAATTCGACTGTATGTTCCTTTTTTTTTTTTAATGTATGTTACGCGATAACTCCGGTATTTGTGAACCGATTTTCATGATTCTTTTTTTGTTGGAAAGAGGTACTTCCACAGTAGTCCCATCTCATTTTGAAGTAAATCATCCACCTCGAAGGGTGTTCACGCACGAAGATTCATTTTCATAAATAGCGCCTAACATTAATTTAGGAGCAATTACTTTAATGGTTGATTTTTTTATTTCTCCAATTCAAGGCGTTTTTCTCTCAATATAATTTGAGTAGTGAGAACCGATTTTTATTATCTCCAGTGTCAAGTCCTGCATAGTGGCGAACTAGGGGACATTTCAATAAAACTTAGCAAATAGACGTAATTCCACGTACTTTTGAGGTTAGTTTTTTTAGTACTCTGTACTGAGATTATTAGAATTTGGATATTATTTGCTTTATACCTAATACCTACATAGTGGCTGCATGCGTCTGTGCTTTTTATAATGTCAATCTGCTTAAAATGAAAAAAAAAAACCAGCCATCTGTAAAATCTGTAAATGTTGTGTTGTGGAGCGATATTTATTCATACAAGAAATATATTATCGTTGTATCCGTTTCCTCGCAAATGTGATGAAAAACAATCTAATTATGTAGCACGGGCGGCAAAAATTACAAATCTTTAGTCATTAAAGTAAGTCAGTAAAGTCTCTTTCATAACTACAAACTCTCGTTAGTAATTTTTTATTTAGCGCTCTTAGTACACAATGTACTATTGTATAACATCCTTACGTTGGGAATCTACATAAAAACAATTATATTTTTGTTGTTTTTTTGCCGTCGTATTTTTGAAATTTATTGTTCTATTACTACGTAGGGCGCACTATAAGTTTCCGGAACTAGTCACTTACATAAACAATATTTAAAAAGTAATTACAACATCTGAAAATGGAACTCTTTGGCTGTAGAATACAGTTTGTTTCATCTGACTGTCACTTGTTTTTACATTGTGGCGTCATTTTAGAAATTGGTTGTCTACATCACCATGGATTTAACTCGTGAAAATTTTCGTATTATGATTTTCTACGACTTTAAGTGTAATTTAACAGCTCAGCGGAGCTCGGCTTCAAACTGCTTCTGGCGATGAAGCACCATACAAGTCGACTATTTATAGCTGGTTTGCAGAATTCAAACGCGGTCGTGTGAATCTCAGTGACAATATTCGTGATGGTCGCCCGTCCACTGCCGTGAACAACAAAATCATCGATGCTGTGCGCCGTATAGTCAAAACTGACAGGCATGTGACATACTTTGATTTGGGCATCTTTAGGCATAGGCATGAGTTAAATACAATCAATACTACACAAACATTTGTGTGTGAAAAAGCTGTGCTCTTGGTGGATCCCACACAATTTGACTGAGGCTCAAAAAACGGATCGCGTCACTTGGTGCAATGCCATGCTTATCAGATTCAACGAAGGGGCGTCAAATTTGGTGTGGGATATAGTAACAGGTGACGAAACATGGATTTATAGTTACGATTCCAAAACAAAGCAGCAATCGAGCGTATGGGTCTTTTGAGATGAGCCGAAACCAACCAAAGTGGAGCGCGTGGAAAGTACTTCTAAGCGGATGATTGCTTCTTTTTTTAATAAAACTGGACATGTGGCTACTGTTGCTTTGGAGAATCGTTGTACCGTGAAAAGTGATTGGTACACGGCCATTTATTTGCCGGAAGTTATTGACAAACTCCGTAAAAATAACCGTAAACGCCGTATCATCTTACACCATGATAATGCCAGTTCTCACAGACAAATGTATTTTTGAAGGTGAACAACGTTGACCTTATGAGCCATCCCGCGTACAGTCCCGACCTGGCACTTTGTGACTTAAATAAATAATATTTCCAAAAATTAAGAACCAGTTACGCGATCATCGATATTCATCACCTGCAGAGGCTGTCGAAGAGTATGACAAATATGTTTCAGAGATTGTCACGGAGGAGTGGCATAAATGTTTTCTTTCGGTTCATTCGTATGAAGAAGTGCATTAACGCTAACGGAGAATACTTTGAGAAACAATAAATTCATTTCTGACCATTTATAGTATTTTTTTCTTATTCACTCCGGAAACTTATAGTGCGCCACACGTACTATAAAAAAGTTACAAGAATTGCGAACTGTGATGTGGTCCCATTCTACGTATATCTTGGAGCTTTAATTTCGAACACTAGTGGATGCTTAGATGAAGTGAAAAGACGTATGGCAGTATCTAGAACAGCAATGGATAAACTGAAGAAAATATCGAGGAATAGAAACACTACCAAGGCCACTAAAATCCGGCAGGTCCGAACACTAGTTTTCCCCATATTTCTGTACGCTGCAGAGACATGGGCGCTCCGTGAAATCGAGAAGAAGAAGATAGACGCTCTAAAAATGTGGTGCTGGAGAAGAATGCTTGAGGTATCGTGGACAGACTTTCGTTCAAACGCCTCCATACTCCAAGAACTCGGCATCAAGCAGCATCTGTCTACTGTGGTGCAAACTCGCATCCTGAAATTCTTCGGTCATTCTCAAGATGGAATTTTGACTCCATAGACCGTGTGAGGGAGTCCACTAACAGAGTGAGATGGCGAGACGTCGTGAGGCAAGCCACATCAGCCGTTAACAAACGTACTCCGTGATGACCACGACTACAAGAGCGATACGAAAGAAAAGAAGAACTATGAAAAAATGTGATACATTAAAATACAAAAAATTGTCGTACTTTTTAAGTATATTTATTTCATTTACTTAAATCTAGCTGGTGCTCCTGACTTCATCTGCTTGGTATTCCAAGTTTCCGAGTGTTCAAAATTCATTAAAATTGGTTCAGCGGTTAAGGCGTAAAAACGTAACCGACGGAGTTAGTTTAGCATTTATAATTGGGGATACAAAAATCTTTTTAAGTTCAATACCACGAACACAGTTCCTTCCCGCTCTTTCTCTAATGGGCACATCTGACACAGTACACCTTACTGGAGGTGGTTAGGGCAGTGTTGTATCGACTCGATACTAGGCTTCCTCGCGTTTTGTTTCCACTTTCCATTTAAAATCAGAGTAGACATCCGCCTGTAACGTATAAAAAACAATTTGGGTATTTGTAGTTGATGTTTTTGTTGTTAATTCTCTATTTTTGAAGTTGTTTATGTAAACTGTTGCGTTTGCTTATTATGTCTGATATGTAATGATTAAAAATAAACAATTTTGTCGATGATGATGATGTCTACATCAAATCAAATCTATTTGATGATGACTTCATAAAGCTTATTAAGAAGTGGAGAGAGGAATTTTAGTTAATAGTCCGCTACGCTGTCGCGGTGCGGGTTGTGGTATTCATATGCATTTTCGAAGGGTTCTGATCAATCAAGGCTTAATCACGTTTTCGTTCACAGTTAACACAGGGTGCTGCTACTGAATACTTATTCATAAATATGTGTAACTCAGAAATCAAAGTCATAGGGATAAGAGAGAGATACATTTATTTCATTATAACTAAATTTAAATACAAAATATCAGTAGAGCACTTTGTGATACTTCGTCCAAGCTAGTACTGCCACTTTACCTATTGCTGCGGGTAAGCTGTAAGCAATACGGCTTCCGCTTTTGGAAACATCGCAACATTGAAAACATCATTTGGACCAAGAAAAGAAGTTAAAAAAACAAAATGACATTTTCCTATAAGACTGTCTTTGTTAATCGTTTCTCTTTTGAAAAGAGTAATATTAGGTTCTTCTCTATTTTCTATAATGTAAATGTAAGGTTAAGACTTGGTTGGGATAATGTTTTGTTATAATTCTGGAGGCACAATAGATTAAGATTGTAGTAGCACTAGAGCTCCTGGTGAAAGAGTTCATCCTAGGGAAGTACTGCCACCTTACGTACCTATTTCTGCCGCCAAGCAGTAATTATTGTGTTCCAGTTTTGAAGGGTAAGGGTGCTGGCGAAATAACAGGCACATGGGACTTGTCAACTTATGTCTCAGGGTGACAGGCGCAGTCGCAGTGCCCCTCAGATCCTTGCGATTTACAGCTCTGAGTGGTTCTATAAGCGTGTCACTTGATATCATAAGAAATAAAATCCAATGTCTTGTGCTAAGGGTGGATGTGAGCTTATAGCTATGTAAATGATTTTATTATGATATATGTCGCGGCGTCGACATAGTGCATAGTTTATATTTTTTTTAACCGACTTCAAAAAGGAGGAGGTTCTCAATTCGACTGTATGTTCTTTTGTTATATGGATGTTACGCGATAATTCCGGTATTTGTGAACCGATTTTCATGATTCTTTTTTGTTGGAAAGGGGGTACTTCCATAGTGCTCCCATTTCATTTTGAAGAAAATCATCCACCTCGAAGGGTGGCTGTTCACGCATGAAGATTCATTTTTATAAATAGCGCCTAACTTTGATTTAGGAGCAATTAATTTAAAGGTTGATTTTGCTATTTGTCCAATTCAAGGCGTTTTTCTCTCGATATACTTTGAGTAGTGTCGTAGTGAGAACCTATTTTTATTATCTCCAGTGTCAAGTCCTGTATAGTAGCGAACTAGGTTATATTTCAATAAAACTTAGCAAATAGACGTAATTCCACTTACTTTTAAGGTCGGTTTTATTAGTACTCTGTACTGAGATTATTAAGTCTAATATTTAATAATACGAGTATTATTGTTTTTTTTATTGTTAAGTTGCGTAAAAAGGAACGGTTTCGTTTTACTTCCTTATTAATTAAGTAAGTCTTACGCATTGCAATTTCTTCTTTTGAATAATAATAATATTGTGTGAAGCGTAAAAACCATTTTCATATTTTATTTCTATATTCCAGTATATGTGTCCGTTTAGTAAATACTATTTTGTGAATAGTGAACAAGAATAATAGACTTATTAACGTCAAAATTTATCATTTTATTTCATTGACTTACAATTATATGCACGTCGGGTCCGCGCTAAAAAGTGTCTGAACTAATAGGGCGTTAATATCGTATACAGAGCATCATTCACGCTTTAGTCTTCGTTTGTTCGACTGACAGCGAAGCAAGCAAAATTAGACAGTACTGCGATGACATTACAATTTAAATTCAACGTTTTAGCTTTTTCATATTCCTTTACATGTCACTACGTTTAAATAGGTTGACTTGGGACATTTGTTTCGTGGTTTTTGTATTAGACCCGTCGTCCATTTATTTGTAAGTCAATGTTTTATTTCCACAAATTTTCCCATACATTGGTATCACAAATTACTAGAGCTAGAGCTTGGAAGAGTCAACAAATCCGATATATACACTAAAAGAAGTGTTGAATAGTAATGACGTTACTCAGCAAGAGGACTCAATTATTCACAATGCCATTAATAGCATAGCTTAACATGTTTGTACTAAAAACCATCTTGTTTCACAAATTTCACTTTTAACTCGAAAGGGATCACAGTAGCACTGAAATGGGTAAAAACAATGCTTTTAAATAATTTAGCGAAAACGACTCCTCGGGGAGAGGGCCGCGGGCCGCAGAAGGGGCAGCTTTCATACTACCGTTTTGTATTACACACGTGGGACGAGTAAATATAATGTGGTAGCGTAGGAAAGTAGGCAAGACCCGTTGGGAATTTGGTTACAGGTCATTCAGTGTAATTTTGGTGTTTGTAAAGTCCAATTGTCTCTATTCACGGTAAATTTTCATCGGGAATTCAAATCGCATTTATACTGCCGCTATTAATTAATCTAATTGATAACTCACGCATTTAAGTCGAATTATTGCTCAACGTGTTTCGAACCAGTCTGTGGTACTTAATCATGAGATTCCGCAGCGATGACTCGACGGAAACTGCGCACCAAAGCTATGACAGCCCGGTCACTCAGTACGGGTATGGACGCAGGTGACGACGGCGAGGAATTACACACGTTTGCTTCCTTTTATTAAAGTCATACGCAAAACTGCGCACTACACTAACAACGTCACTTTCTAAAGTCTCATCCACGCTAATCACTGACGTAGTACATAACATTGTTTTACAGCCGGGGAGTACCGACCACGAGTTCGAGTTTACATGGGGTTTTATATTATAGTTAAATTAGCCTGTATGCAATCTATACTATTTGCGTGCAAGTGTGATGTAAAACATTGTATATTGAAATATGCAATGTTTTTCATTACTCATGGGCAGCACGGGAATTACAAACCTCGACTCCGAAAGAACTAAGTTTTCGACTTCGGGCTCCTAATAGATTCTCGTTCGGAATTCGTTATTTACCGCCCTTGTCACATATTGTACTATTCCAGTTCAGTAGCGAGTACCATAGACAATAGAATTTTCATTCAGAACTAAAAAGAGCGTCTTTGTGTAATATGGTTTACGAAATTTTAATTGACAGATTGAAGTACAGGATTAGGAAAAAATATTTATAATACCATTGGTTTTTATTGAAATCCACGATGTTTTACTACAGTGATATTCATTTATTTCTTGTGAAATAATTAATAAAAAGATCAAACATAAAGAAAAAATCCTTCGACTTGACAGTACTTGAACCTGCGACCATTCTGTACAAAAGAAAGAAGAAAGAAAGAAAATACATTTATTTGTTTACCACAATGACACCACAAAAGACAAAAGACAAAAAAAATAGAAAACAGAACAAAACAGAACTAAAACAAAACACGATCAAAACATTCAACGTAAAACAAATATATAATTACGAAACAAAAACACAAACAAACACAAAATAAAAATGTATATACAAAAATTAGATAAAATTAAAACATGAACAATTCACACAAATAATAAAAAGAAGACTAAATATTGAGATACCTTGTGTGGTGCCAGCCGCGGTAACAAAAGGGTCACAAACTCAGTATGTATGCATGTACCGTAGCATCGCTCTGCCAACTGAGCTACAGGTCGACGAATTTTTTCTATGTGTCTATAAAATATTTGTATTGGTTTTTTTCGCCTTTCAAGGCCACTCAGCCGGTACCTATAATATTTATAAATACACTTCACGGGCGCATTTGCTATCCCACTTAACATCTCAAAAAACAGGTTACCTATCAGTAGTCCGAAATGACATATTCCAGAAATAACGTTTCCTCGAATTTTCATAACCTCGAAAGTAATTTTAAGAGGAAATTTTTCTTTTAAACCTGACTTAACCGAACCTAATCATGTCTTTGCTATTAACATCCAACATATTCTGAAAGAACTGCGGTTTCGTTATAATTCGAAAATTCGACGAAACGTTATTTCGGCAAAAAAATATTCGAGTTTGTGATACCCAAAAAACATTATAATGATTTTTTAATTTCGTTCCCAATTGCGTCGCGAATTCAAGTACTGGGGGAGAGGGGTATAATTATTTTAATACAAACACCGATGCCGAGTAATCGAGCAAACTCATTAAAGCGTCCTATATATTATTACTTCGGGATTTGGGGACTTGAGACATGTTGATTTACTACAATATATTTACTAATTAAAAAAAAAAGATATTTTTAAATAGAATCTTGAAAGTGGTAAAATTGTTTGATAAATTGAACATTCTGAAGTTATCGTTCGTATTAACTATTTTAAGAATTGGTGGGAATATTTAACGTTCCTCCCTTATCAGTCGGTGGTAGCTGTAAAGGTACCTGGCTGTTCTCATAGGCGCTACGGCAAAGTCGTTAAAACCAAAAATTGCGAGGTTGTATAGCGGCGCTGTAAAACGGTGCGAAGATGAGTAGCGGACCGGAAGGCCAGGAAAATGAAGTAATCCTATTGCTGGGTTCTGTCCTCGCACACCGCCTAGCTACCTCGCATATCTCTGGTAGAATCGCGGCTTTACCAACTTGTACCGTAGCTTGGTCGGGAGAGCTAAAAATGTCGCTGATTAGAACTTAGTACTAAGTAAGTAAGTACTTAAAATTTGCAATTATACAGCAAATTTTACGTTTATTATTCACGAAAAACCCTCAAAACTGGTGAATCGTAAATGTGTCACATTTCATCATGATAATGCCAAACCACGCACATACAAAGTGGTCGAAAAATATTGTAGTCAGATTGCTGTATTACCTCGTCCATCGAACTCGCCCGCTATAGCCCCTTCAGAATTTAACTTGTGTCGGTTTTTACAAAATTCTTATAATGGCCATGACTTTGATAACGAAGAGATATTTTATTAGATTTTGTCTAACTGTAGTGCTCCCTGTTGAAGAGTTCGTCCAGGGAAGTACTGGCACCATACATATTTTTTCCGCTAAGCAGCAAATGACCATCACTGCGTTCCAGTTTTGAAAGGTATGGGTACTGGTGAAACTGCAGGCACAGGGGACTGTCAGAGGGAGCTCTATGTCTCAGCGTGACGGACGCAATAAGTGTCCCACAGATTTTGGCAAATTAAAGCTCTGAGTGGCACTGCAACTACTGTCGATAGGCGTATTGTTTGCGTTTTTTTTATTAAAAAAAACCGACCTCAAAAGTCCGTGGAATAACTTCTATTTGCCAAGTTTAATTGCAACCGGTTACCGGAAAGTGCGCGCACCGTAGTCATCCCTTAGTTTGCCATCCTTCAAATTTAAATACTGAGGCACCCCCTTTCTAAGAAAAAAGAATCGTCAAAATCAGTTAACAAATTATCGTTATCGCGTAACATACTTTTAAAAAAAGAAAAAGATCAAACAGTCGAATTGAGAACCTCCTCCGTTTTTTGAAGTCGGTTAAAAAGATCATTATTTATTATTTTGATTTCATTTTATTTGGATTTTATGACGTTTAACACTTTTAATTTTTACTTTTACTTTTAATTGAATTTTGTAGATTGGTTTCATTTACCGTATAATGTAAGCTGGGGTTCGTCGAAATATTTGTTTTAATGTTAAGAAGGATATTTGGAGCTACATTTTATAAGTAAAGACGGATATTTATAAAAGGGATTTTAAAATTGTAGATTAATGCCAATACTTAATTGATATTTGTTTGTTTAAATAGTTTTCATTTAAAATGTTTTCCGTCAAGTTGTGTTTATAATGTAAGTAATTTTAGTCCTGAGAGGCTGTTAGCATTTTGCAAATAACCCCTTAAGGTAAGTGGTGATAACCGCTGTATGATCGTTTCCCTGATTTAGCACCGTAAAAAGAATGATATATGCATTAACTTACAAATAGATGGACGACGGGTCTAATACAAAAACCACGAAAAAAGTGTCCCAAGTCAACCTATTTAAACGTAGTGACATGTAAAGGAATATGAAAAAGCTAAAACGTTGAATTTAAATTGTAATATCATCGCAGTACTATCTAATTTTCCTTGCTTCGCTGTCAGTCGAACAAACGAAGACTAAAGCGTGAATGACGCTCTGTATACGATTTTAATGCCCTATAAGTTCGGACACTTTTTAGCGCGGACCCGACGTCCATATAATTGTAAGTCAATGGATATATGCGAAACTGTCCTAAGTCTTTACTACATGTGGTTTGCCTTCGAGTTGTTTGCTGCGAGTAGGCGCTTCTCTTCGCGTTAACTCGCGACTTATAATTACATTTGTTGAATATTGGTAAGTGTCGTTGTGTAATCACTAGCGCGTAATACCTGCGCTTGCTTCATTAGCGGAATGGATTTAACGTGTGGTTTAGAAGAAGAAAAGGAAGAAGAAAATGCATTGTCTGCCCTAATTGTCGTAACTAACTTGATTTTCTATTTCTCTTTAAAAGTCTGCGTAACCACATAAATTGCCCTCAATTGCTTTCTCTTTTCAATTACCGTATCCCACCGAGATTGCCCCGTCTCCCCATTACACCTCTTCGTCCTCCGTTGCGGCGCACCGTCTTAGGTACAAACTCATCTGTACCGAGACTGTCCAATCTATTCAATGAAATCAGTCATCATTGTGATATACACCAAATCTCACTAAGCAACTTTCGTGTGCTTGTTAACAACAAATTGTTAAATAAGTAGGTAGTATAAGTGGTCATGTGTTTTTTGTTTCTGTTTTCTTTTGTTTCTTTTTTACTGTTAAATGGTTAGACATTATTTATTTATTATTCTTTAATCTTAATATAGGTACTTAATTACGAGTTTTCAGTTATGGCATGAGGTGTTTACCAGTAATTAACTGTTGCACTCAGCCTTTAAACAATGTTATGTATTTCTCTAACTGTAGTTTTAGTGTAAGTAGTTGTTGGTGAACCAATAAATTAAAAAAAAAAAAACTAACGAATATGCATTTTGGTAACTTTTGAGCATCGAGTATATAACCAGAAATAGAGACGAAATGTCATTTGATTTGTTCGAAAACTATTCTACCAATTCATTACTCATCGCTTTACCTTCTCCAACCATAAAGTTACTGAAATGCACAAATTGGACTGTATATACAATTTATTTACAACACATTACCTTCATATTTACACACTGTCTTTTACTTATTCTTAAAGTAATGCATTCAAATTAACACCCGTGATAAGAAATTTTAAATTATTTCTATTAATGGAAAGTTTTGCCGTCTCCTGAAATTTTTTAATTTTAAGTTAATTACTCTTTATAAGGTAAGAGTTTGAGAAAGTAAGGCCACGACTGTGACAACTGCGCTCCGATTGGCCAGCCCGAATTCGAAACAATTAACGGGTGTCGTCAATTAGATGTTTTCTGTTTTTCCCATACCATTCAATGAAACAGCCCCCATTGTTAGAGATAATATGTTTATTACAATAAATACAGAATACTTTTCCAGCTTTCTAATTTCGGAATCCGGAAGAATCCGCTTTCGCGCACTTTCCAGTAAACGATTTCAATAAAACTTGGCAAATAGATGTAATTATTAAATTTTTATTGAATTGATATTCAATTTTTTTTTGTGAAAGTACTGCACTAGTTTGTTATAATTATTAATACAAAGACGTCGATTCGAATCCGACCGGATCGAAGGAATTTTTTCTGAGTGTTCGATCTTGTATTAATAATTAAAATAGATGTAATTTCACGAACTTTTGAGGTTGGTTTTTTTAGTACTCTGCACTGAAATCGGTAAACTTAAATTTTTATTGAATTGGGATTTAATTATTTTTTATGAAATTACTCTACTAGTTATAATTTTTAATACAAAGATCCTAAACTGAATCCAAAAAGAGTTCATGGTACGGCCTCAGGTCATAAAAAACAAATTTTATATCATGATGGTGAAACATATTCAATAAATAGGAAATGAAACTATTTTTCCGGATTTAAATCGCGTATATTTGTTTTTTCAAACCGTGACCATGGGACCTGTAAAGGGCCCGAAACGTCGGTTTGTTTGAAAAAACAAATATACGCGATTTAAATCCGGAAAAATAGTTTCATTTCCTATGTGTAACAATCGCGAAAACCTAAGAACTCGATATATTCAACAAACTTAATTACAATTATTAAAGTAACATCTCTTGTCAGCTGCTGGTAAACCTGGCTGAGTGAAGAAATATATTTCTCACAGCTACGGCAGAACAAAAATATGCAACAAGCACGTAGAAAAAATCTTAATTTATTTATTTATTATTTATTTTATTTATTTATTAATTACAAAAAAAAAATACATTATAATGATTTTTTAATTTCGTTCCCAATTGCGTCGCGAATTGAAGTACCGGGGGAGAGGTGTATAATTATTTTAATACAAACACCGATGCCGAGTAATCGAGCAAACTCATTAAAGCGTCCTATATATTATTACTTCGGGATTTGGGGACTTGAGACATGTTGATTTACTACAATATATTTACTAATTTAAAAAAAAAGATTTTTTAAAATAGAATCTTGAAAGTGGTAAAATTGTTTGATAAATTGAAGATGCTGAAGTTATCGTTCTTCTTAACTATTTTAAGAATTGGTGGGAATATTCAACGTACCTCACTTATCAGTCGGTGGTAGCTGTAAAGGTACCTGGCTGTTCTCATAGGCGCTACGGCAAAGTCGTTAAAACCAAAAATAAAGATTAAAGTAGGTACAGGCTGCGATTCCACCAGAGATGTGCGAGGTAGCTAGGCAGTGCGAGGTTATATAGCGGCGCTGTAAAACGGTGCGAAGATGTAAATGTAGATGTCCGCTGCTTCGTTCCGTGGCGTAGTTAACATAGCGTCTGACACGGTTTTCTAGAAAACATTGCTTCGAATCCAGCCATCCACTTTGTATTTTTTATTTCTTTTCTGGTTAAGAGCTTTGGCTTGGCTACAAGTCCTTTAAGCCATGTCTTCGTTTAATTTTAATTCTCAGTAATATTTTGCACTGTGGTTCTAATACATTATGTTTCCACTTTCTCTTAAATAACTGAGCTCACTTATTTGGATTTTTTAAATAGTCTTAAGCGGCGGGAGTCAATATTTATGTTTTCACTTTCACTTAAATCACATTATCTTCTATAACTTTGAACAAAACCTTTGAATTCATAATTATTGGAATTTTAAGGATAATCGTATTTTAGAAAACAATTTTATTCATTACATCAGTTTAAAACCGAAGTTAAAAAGAATACATGGTTACCTCTATAACTTTAACACAACGAATTACACCAAAATAATTTAAGACTCTGAAAGCGTTTTATGACATCAAATACAACCTTTTGTTTGGAATTAATAAAATCAAACCAGATCCACGAATTGCATTTTAAAATAGTCAAACGTAATGTAGGAATTTAAATAACTTATGTAAACGTTACTCAGACTTGATCTCATTTCAAATTTATTAAAGGAAATGTAATAAAAACGTTACTTCCAACATGAAACAATGGTTTTTATGCTTTTACTCTAGTAAGAGAGAAGCGAGTAAGATATATCTTGACGATGCAGGAGTTTACAAGCTTGACTGTGAGTGCGGTCTCTCTTATATTGGACAAACAAAGCGAAATATTTGTACCCGCGTCAAAGAACATATAGCTGATGTCAAACACCGTCGCGTAAACAAGTCTGCAGTCTGCGCGCATATCATGGTTAAACCTACACATTCAATAAAGTTTGACAAACCCCAGGTCCTTGCAAAAGAAGTCCGTTATCTACCCAGGATGCTGCGAGAGGCCATTGAAATTAAAAAACATCCTAATTTCAACAGGGAAGATGGTTTCTCCGTACCACCAGTTTGGGATCCAGTATTTCCTCTAATGAAAAATCCCAAACAGACATAAGACTGCAGTACTAATTAATATGTTTTAGTTTATTCTAATTTCTATTAATAATTAATAATAAATTAAACTTAATAAAAATTCATTCAATAAAATAATTTGTAAAACTTAATGTAGCGTAAATTGGAATGTTTTCTTTGTAAAATTAAAAATAAGGTATTTAATTAATAACTAGATAGATAAATAGATAGATAGATAGATAGATAGATAGATAGATAGATAGATAGATAGATAGAAAAAAGCTTTATTCACCACCATGACATCAGATACATTATATAGGCATTAACTTATATATAACAATAATGATATTCTTATCTACTAATATTACACTTGGAAGTCATGGCAGTGAAAAAGGCGCTGGCTCAGCATAAATGACGCGGCTGCCCGCTGCCGGCCGCTTGCGGCCGACGCTGGTATTCTGCCAGGACCTTGGACCTTGGACCGTTCGCAAGCGGCACAGAGTTGAAATTAAATCTTAAATGTCAAGCACGACGCGCTCCCGACCCTGTACGTGGACAAACAAGAGACAACCACAAATACCCTAGCCACTCATATCCCCAATTTTTGCAAATTTAACAGATGCTCCCGCAGCTTTAGCTTAAACGTTTTTTTTTTAACTATTGTAACTGTAGTGGAAAAAATAGGGTGGTTTGCATCAATATTAGACATAACTGGTTGAAGACTGTACCACCTCAGTCAACCGTGACCATGGGACCTGTAAAGGGCCCGAAACGTCGGTTTGTTTAAAAAAACAAATATACGCGATTTAAATCCGGAAAAATAGTTTCATTTCCTAAGATATATCTTGTTCAGCTTGTTTCAATGTGGAATGTCCTTAAGATACTAGATGGCGTTGACTTCGATTGTAATTTTCCGTTTAGCCAACTTATTTATTAGCGCATGTAGTTATTTAGCACATATTTAGGTAGCAGTAGCTCTTCTTGTGAAAGAGTTTGTCCACAAAGTACTACCACTTTGCCTATTTCTACCGCCAAGTAGCTATGTGAGTGTTACTGCGTTCCGGTTTTGAAGGGTAAGGGTGCTGGTAATATCGACTGACGCCTGACCATGAAAGTTGCAGTGCCACTCAGAGCTTTAACCGCTCACGCGATACATGCAGCCGTAGACGCATACCACACCTAGAGGTGCCGGTGATGATTTTATACCGATTTATCTGATATCGAAGTTATAACAGGTAAAAGAACTAATGCTAATTGCTATTTCGGTAACTACTCTAGCAAACCATAACATTTTTAATGCCTGGGTTTGTCATTTAAAAAAATAAACAACTTCAAAAATACGTCACGACAATCGTGTGTGTTATTGTTTGGGCTGGTGATTTCGGTGTTTATTTATTGAAAACATACCGTAAGTAACGTTTTTTAAGTTTACCCTGAATATAAATGTTTATAAATTATACTTTAAGGAGTAATTTCATGGTAAACGTTAGAACCACTCAAAGGGAATATTATCATATTTATCGAAGTGCACCAAAAATTTCATTAGTGCTTTATAAGTGCAGGATTTGCGGTGTATTACTGCATTTTATTTGAGATGTTTTTGTTGGTAGTACGGAGGGTATTTATTTAGCAATGCAGAATAATAATTTTTATTTATAAAAACTTGTATTTAAACTGAATGCTTTTCTAATTTGCGAAACCAAATAGCCGCCATTTTGCGGTAGGAGGAGCGCATCGCGTGTGCGGTTAAATCGCAAAGATCTGAGACATAAGTTGACAAGTCCTATGTGCCTGTAATTTCACCAGTACTCTTACCCTTCAAAACCGGAACACAATAGTGCAGACATTACTGCTTGTTGGCAGAAATAAATATATTTTTATATATTTATTTCTGCCAAATAAATATACATAAACGTAAGCTAAGGTAAGATGCTACTAGAATCTTAATCTATTGGGCCTCCAGTACTACGGTTTTTCAACCAAATTTTAATATTACATTTACATATATTTTCTCCGTTACTAAAAGAGAAACGATTAACAAAATCGCGGTAAGCTGGAAGACAGTCTTAAAGGAAAATGTCATTTTGCTTTTTTTTAACTTCTTTTCTTGGTCCAAATGATGTTTTCAATGTTGCGAAGTTAACTCGACTTCTCATTATCGTATTGCTGGAGCCAGCTGCACTGAATACTCTTAAAGATGATGTTGTTAAATTATTACCCTGTTTAGTTTCGTGATTTTAACGTTGTAAATAAGTGGTGGACAAATAGCGGCGTTAGTATAATGGGAGAATGGTTGCTTTGAAATGAGACGTCGACGGTACATAAGCACCTTTATTTCTAAGTCACGTAACTTTGTGAATATTTATGGCAACACCTCTTGCTAACCGTGAAGACAAATATCGTTACAAAAAATTACACTTCGAAAAGGTTCACTTCCCCTGAAAACTTGTTAACTCCCAAGACGCATCGGGCCAGTGTGGCGGCCTAAACGCTGTAATTGATAATGATCATGATGGAGAAGAGAGACGGGTGAATCTTTACACGTCTTAATCCGCATTGGACTATTGTCTAAGTTATCTTCATAAAGGTGACGTCATTGAGAGTTGAAGATGATGATCTTTCACAAACAATTGTTTACAAAGCACAGTGGAACCAACCTTTAGTGTTTTAAGTAACTTGAGTCCCACAGCACTGTCTACTTTATTACTTCGCCTAATGAGTATAGCCGGTTTATTGTCTACCGCCGTACCAACATTAAGTTGCAGATGAAAAAATCTCAGGCTACGGTGTACTTCAACAACCGTGGCAAAGATGGCGGCGAGTTTAAATTGGTTGTTTGGTACCACGATCGTGCTCAACAATGCTCTGCTAAATTGCTGGGCAGCTTGATTATTTAGTCTTTCTTTTTGGCTGACGTCATTAGTAAATAAGGAAATTTGTTGGAATTTTGAAATATACATATGTTAATTCATCGCTAGGAAGCTTTAATGGAGATTGTTTGTTGATGATTTTCTTTATTTACAAATGTCACGTCATTTTGCAGCGCCAACAACTGGCCTGTGTGTACGTCTCCGTATATTACAAAAATATTCTGTACTTATTGTAATAAAGATAACATTTCTAACAACGGAGGACTGTTCCATTTGGCGTTGTGGAAAAACAGCAAAAAAAAAAATTTAATATTAAATTATGTAATTTTTAAATTTTCGTCCATTATAGCAAAGCTCAAGTGAAACTGGTCGGCTTGAAGTGAAATAATTAACTGAAATAGTCAGAGCGCAGTGTCACCGTAATTATTTGGCAGAATTCTATTCAAATAAATTAAATGACATTTCGTCTCTATATCTGGTTATATACTCGATGGTGGCGGTTTTGTCTTTCGGTCACAATAATAGTTGTCATACTAAAAAAGGAGTCAAGTGTCAATGCTTTATAAAACTCATCGACAAGAAAGCATTTTTGTGTTGCCGACTTGTAAAGCGCACAACAACGGCGCGATTGCTCTCTGCGAATTATCACGTAAGTTTGTCTCTTTTACTGTCGAATTAATTAATGTGAAAAGAGTATAAACGAGTTCATTACAATCCACAACGTTATAGTTTAATCGTCAATTAAATGAATTATGGAATTATTATTAATGGAAGGTGTACTCGGCAACTAATCCCTTGGGGTCCCCGTCATATATCAGATATATTTGTAACTACTGAATTTCCATCTTAAGTTGCCTGTAAGCAATTGCTGTTAAGTCAACCTGTTGGACATTTGCTTGTGCAGTTATACTTACATTTCTGTACCGGGTTGTCATTGTATTTTTTTTATTTGCCATAAGAGACATTTTATAAATTTATTAACAATCATTGACTTACAATTATATGGACGTCGGGTCCGCGCTAAAAAGTGTCCGAATTTATAGGGCGTTAAAATCGTATACAGAGCGTCATTCACGCTTTAGTCTTCGTTTGTTCGACTGACAGCGAAGCAAGCAAAATTAGACAGTACTGCGATGACTTTACAATTTAAATTCAACGTTTTAGCTTTTTCATATTCCTTGACATGTTACTACGTTTAAATAGGTTGACTTGGGACATTTTTTTCGTGGTTTTTGTATTAGAGCCGTCGTCCGTTTATTTGTTAGTCAATGTTAACAATCATTATTTGTTATGCAAGGCTGCAAAGCTGTAGTTTGACACGTGTGCTTGTATTGAGACCTGAGCAAGCGGAGGAAGCTAAAATTTAAATAGTAGAGCGAGGGTTTCAAGGCACGAGACGCAAAACAATATTGCTGCAGAGCGAAACACACAACTTTTCACCTCACTATAGCGAGGTAGATGGTAGATGACAGAAAGCAGTGGAACTTTAAAACATCAGTTATTTTAATTAAAAGAATAAGTTAATCTTCTGATGCGTTCTGAATTTACACCTCACCAATTTTTATTCTTGCTTGTACTTTTATTTTGTGTGATTAAGTGATTATTGAAATTATTTTAGTTCTTAAACGCATTAAAATAATTTAATAAACACAAGTTGTTAACATTGTAAATTTAATGTCAACCATAATAAGAATAAAATGTACCAACGGATTTATATTACACAAATAAGTAATGTACGACAAATTGCGTAGTTGATGTCATTACCTTTTTTTTTTCATCGAAAGGAAAAGTTTGGTGCAAGTTCTAATTTCACTTTTCCACGCTAGCGTGCAAAAACCGCTTTTGCAAAAAGAAAGCCTTTCCGAGCTAGTGAGGTGAAACATAATTTAATAAATGATTTACCGTTGTCAAGTTAGGTGCATCACAGTCTATCGTCAAGTTCGAATTTTAAAAACCTTTTCCACACTAGCGTGGAAAAAGCGCTTCTGCGCGCAGATTACTAATGAGAAATAACTAACTTTAACTCTCTAACCTTTTCTAACTTTCCGAGCTATTGAGGTGAAAATGAAATTTTATTTTCATTAGGGGATCGATGTTGCTCGCTTGTATAGGTTTACCCTCGTAGGCTTGCAGTGACCCCTGAGTGGTGCTAAACGAGTAACAACTACTGGTGTGGCTTCGGCTGTGACTAGACGCAGTCGATTCGCCAAATGGTTTATTCGCACGCTGTTATGAACATTACGAACAATATTTTTTTAATATAAGACAACAATACATACGTTACACT
The DNA here is from genome assembly GCF_003589595.1 of Hyposmocoma kahamanoa. Lineage (NCBI taxonomy): Eukaryota > Metazoa > Arthropoda > Insecta > Lepidoptera > Cosmopterigidae > Hyposmocoma > Hyposmocoma kahamanoa. The sequence goes on along the minus strand of NW_020654051.1, from coordinate 2,514,639 downwards.
GATCCCAAAGTAAGTAGCTGTAGCACTTGTGTTATGAAAATCGGAAATAAGGCGATACCACAAACACCCAGACCCGAGAAATGGCAACACCATGAAAATTTGAAGTTTTGTTTTTTTTTCATGTTATCATTATGTATCGTAATTGTTAAATATAGGTATGTATGCTGTGTTGTTTCCTTTTGGAATAAAGTATTTTTATTCTATTCTATTTTACACGATCACAATCCTGCAGCTATCTTAAAAAATTGATCTTGCTCTGCCTTCCTGGTATGACATTAAACAAACAAGTTAATAAACAAATAAGCACAAGGCACAATCATAAAATGTTTATCGTACTTCCATATTATTTGTGTAACCTCAATAAAACATAGTCATCGTTTGGGTCACCTTCTCGGCTCTGGGAATAAAACGCCGAATTTTATCGCTCACGTGAATTGCTACATAAATTCTTACATGTACTACCAAGTTTCTCACGCGGGTGGGGGAATCGAGAACTCAATTGCACCCCTACTACGACTTTATAGCGTTTGATGTCACAAGCGGCTGCATAAAATATTTATACAGCAAGTACAACGCCTGTAGCGGTCTCTAGAATTCTATAATTATATATATAGAAAGCTATAATTTGCCACATAATTAAGAGGGAGCAGAGGAAAAATTCCTAATCTTCGATTTGATTTTAGAGGGGTATATCCACTTTAAAGTTAAAAATAAAATATTGTATGAGTAACTACACGATATATTCAAGCATAGACACTAATCAGAAACATAAAACAATAAAGTTTCCTGGATAGATAAAAATCACGAAATGACCTCTAATTTTCACATTTTTTCCATTCATCCTCGAAATGCTACAGGTTATTAGGACAAAAATTAGATAATTAATTATATTTATGCATGATCGAGAACTGTCACTACGGATTCTTTTTAATCCCTTTAGTTTTAGAGTTATTCCGCTAAAACGAATTTGGTACTTTTAATGCGCAAAATGCAACATCTCCTGTCGCATGTCACGCGAACTTCAGGCATATATTTGTTTCACAAATTTGAGTGGAGCCAACGTCAAAACTTTTATGGCATGCTCCCTCTTAAGACCTAGTTATAAGTCAAGGCCTAAGCGTTTGCTCGAAGCGTAGGGTTGTCACATTATTATTTTAGTTGTATATAAAGGTAGTAAATATAATTTAAAAAATAAAAATCGTAACAGTAACGTCGTGCTATATTGAAATAAATGTTTAAATTGTAGATAAGTATTTAATACATTTGTTAATTTAAATTTAACATTCTCATTGACATTAGAGGTACTAAGTTGACATATGATGGAAATTGTGAATAAATACGATGCCTAAACTAAGTAAATGAATATCTGTATTTTAGCCATCTTGTCTTTGCATATTCTTTGCACTAGAGCTTAAAATATAGATTAGCTATATTTATTGAATATGCTTTTCTAAAATTATCATAATGAACATTTTCATTTTTAGTAGCAGTCTACAGTAGGCTAGATCTCCTTGTGAAAGAGTCCGTCCAGGGAAGTATTGCCACCTTACCTATTTCTGCCGCCAAGCAGTAATGTGAGCATTACTGCGTTCCGGTTTTAAAGGTTAAAAGTGCTGGTGACATTACAGGCACATAGGACTTTTTGAGATGATTTCATTGTATGGGATGAAAAAATTGGATCAAATTTGATAAAATGATTTTTCCTAGAATGTAGTCATCCTTAAAAGAAACTGAGTCTATTAGCATTAAAAAAAATGCAATTTTATTAATTTTGTATGAAAAATATTTTATGAAATTTGACCAACTTCTGCTGTCTCAATTTTTATCATCCATACAATAAAATGATCCCTTCGTGAAACTGAGTCGATCAGCACTAAAAAAAATTTTTATCAATTTTATTCATTTTTATGGACAACTCACGCTTGACCAAAAAAATGACTGTACCAAACTTGTTTTCTCAAAAAAAGAACTAAATGTCACCTGAGACAATTTCCGTGTATCTTCTATGGTTTCGGATTTCCCCATACTGTTCCATTTAAAAAAACACTGTACAATGCGTAGACTACAAAGACCTTTTGAGTTAGTGAAGTTATAGTGAATAAAATAAATATTAGTGCCAGTGTTAATAGGAGTATGAACACATGAATGAAGAGTCTTCCCCTTAACTAATATTAAAAGATATTTCGTTGATGAACAATTTCTTCATCTAGTTTACTTTTATAATAGAAAATGACGTTAAATTAAAATTACTTGTAGCAGTCTTGTAAAATGACTTTTTTAGAACCCCGTACTAGGGAAACCCCAGAGGGTTCTTTTTATATGAAAAACACATTTTTCACAAAAAAATATACATACATGAACGACTGAGACGTAACATAATCAGAATACTAAAAGAACCGACCACAAAAGTCGTCCCCTAGTTTGCCACCCTTAGAGGTGGAATATTTTCGTCAAATCGAAATGGGACCACTCCTGAGGTACCCTCTTCCCAACAATAAAATAATCATCAAGATCGATTCACAAAGTTATCGCGTAACATCCATATAAAAAGAAACATGCAGTCGAATTGAGAACCTCCTCTTTTTTGAAGTCGGTTAAAAAAGTATCCCACTTATTTAATTTGATTATTAAGTTGTTATCGAACCGAAAGTGTGACTTGGCTATTAGAATCATAAAAATTCCTCCTTTCCATATTGACTACGTTGATAGAGTCAATAACTTTGTCTTTATTTCATGAAGTCATATGAGTAGAAGCTCGTAAAGTTATTATGCTGCAAAGTTTCTTACCCATAAGTTTTTAGTGTATTGGAGCGAAAAGTACAGACAGCAAATAATGAATTTTATGTCAATACCTAATAACGTCGACTTCTAACCTCACATACGAATTTACAGACCGATGCTGTCAAATATTCTGTGTTACTATAAGGGCAGCTCAAACCAGAAGAAGGAACGGTAGAGGACATTAAATTGATCAATGTATATTTAACAGTCTATATAACCTCAAATGACTTTGGTTGGTTCCGCATAATAGTGAAAGTATTGAATGAGACACTTTGGAAAAAAATATATAGTAAAATGGAAAAAAAAAATTTACTATACGGTGTGAAAACACGATTCCTAAACATTTTCACAATAGAAACAAACCACAAACTTACCTCGAAATTTTACAAGAAAACCGCTAAATTCAATATTTTTTTATATCAATTGAATGACACACACACACAACAGATCATGTATACTATACGATCTAGGTACATTTTTAAAAGGTTTGAATTTCGTTTGTAAAAAAATTTTTCCGAAATATAGCCAGTGTCCCTGTCGCTCGACCCAAGCAGAATGAACCGTATCAGTACGGGAAACCTTTGAATTCGGGCTGAGGTAGGTTACCTATCAATATTCCGAAATGACATTTTCCAGAAATAACGTTGGCTCGAATTTTCATAACCTCGCTAGTAATTTTGAGAGAAATGTTTTTTGAAAATAAAAGAACAACGGTTTCGTTACAATTCGGTTTTCGGTGTAATGAAAATTGGAACAAACGTTATTCCGGAAAAAAATTCAACTCTTAATGCTATTTCAATAGCAATAAGTTATAAATTTCAATGCTTTGTAACCCATCTCCGAGCATCGCGGCGTATTTATCTCTGCGTCATTGAAGAGCACGCTAGAAGGTACCACCACGGCGGGAGGCGTCTGCATGCAACGGAGTCCACCAGCATGCGCCTGGGCCCACCGGTATTTGCGCCAGAGTCTGCTTGAATAGCCCGGGAATTTTCAGCTGCCTTGTCGCTATTGGAACGGAATTGGACAGGTGGCATGTCGACGGACTCTGCGGTATTATTATAAGGAATATCCTTCATTATTGTGCGCTGTGTTAAAATACGTCACGACATTCGTGTGTGTTGTTTGGGCTGGTGATTTCGGTGTTTATTTATTGAAAACATACCGTAAGTAGCATTTTTTAAGTTTACCCCGAATATAAATGTTTATAAACTATACTTTAAGGAGTAATTTCATGGTAAACTTTAGAACCACTCAAACAGAATATTATCATATTTATCCAAGTACACCAAAAATGACATTAGTGTTTTTTAAGTGCAGGATTTGCGGTGTATTACTTATTTTATTTGAGATGTTTTTGTTGGTAGTACGGAGGGTATTTATTTAGCAATGCTGAATAAGAATTTTTATTTATAAAAACTTGTATTTAAACTGAATGCTTATCTAATTTGCGAAACCAAATAGCCGCCATTTTGCGGTAGGAGGACCGCATCGCGTGAGCGGTAAAGTCGTTGAAAACCAAATACAAAGATCCGACAATAAGCACACAGAAAAATTCGTAAGGTCCACTGGCTCGTTCCGTGGCTTAGTTGGCATAACGTCTGGCATAGTTTGATAGGAGACGTTGGTTCAAATCCAGCCGGATGGAAAGAATTTTTTGTAGGTGTTCGATCTTTGTTATAATAATTATAAAAAGTGTATTAATTAGCAAATAATAAAAATAATAAGTAAAAAAATATTGTTAAGTAGCAAATTACCTTAATTTAAAAAAATATATATTAGCACGGATTTTCGCAAAGTAACGCTTACTTTATTAATTACTTATGTAATAATCTTTTATGTATATTTACCGAGACACGAGGGTTGAACCGATAAAAAAAAATTATCTATAATTTATATTCACAATTGTGTTATATTTCATAACTGTGTATAAGACGTAAACGTGAACGTAGTTGAAAGGCATGTCACGTTCCTCCGGTGATAGGTGTCAGGTACAACAGTGTCTGCATCGCTTAATATTCTGCATCATTTTGCAGAATTTATTGTCCGCTATATGCGGGAAATTTTGCAGGTAAATATCAAAATTTAATACCGACTTGTTATTGCTGTAAAATAAATTGAATTAATGAATAGATGAATGAAATTTACTATTTATTGGACTTTAAACATTACTATTACAATAATGAACTGTAACGTATATTATAAGTAAAATCTTGAGGATAAAAAAATTAAGGAATGCGAATTACTGGAAATGAATTTATTTTTTTCGGATCTAATAAAATTATATTTCTTCACGTTCACATGACATGAACAGACAACTTGACCGAACGTAAATTTGCCACGTGACGATAATAGATTACCCAGCAGTGCACTGGCCGAGTAACAATATGCAAGACCAGCCTTCTAAGTAGACGTTTCCTTTCGTATAAATAGTCTTTTTAGAAATAAAGATCTCTTTGAATCCAAACAACGCCGTCTCATTCACGATGGAACCTTCCTGGCTACAGCATCCCCTTACTGCGGTCAAGACCCCTTTAGCCGTCAGATTATGCGATCTCCGTCTTGTATGTCTGTGAGACTGGCAGTGAGAAAAATCACTCCTTGCACTCCATGATCCTTCCCACCTCCCATCTGTTACCTTAGGTCGCACGGTAACAGGCTTCCCCTACTATCTATATACGCATATATCTGTGCCTCCAGTGAAAAACGGAATAATACGAGTCATGCCCTTTTGTCTTTATTACACCATTGGCTTCAGCGTGTCCGGTTACATAACGTATCAAAATGACATCTCTCTAGCTGTCGTTTTTCATATTGCACTAAGGGCATAACTCACCGATTTCAAAGACATAATTTTAGTTATCGGTATTTTTTATGAGTCTAAAGGTACAAGTGATCTAAACTCAAAAACTCAATAAGTACAGACCTATTTTTACATAAAGACACTTTTCGTATTGTTCCATAATGACTGGAAAAAAAGTAGGACTAAAAGCGACTATTGCCTTATTTCACAGTGTATACAAGGGTATAACTGTGAAATGACGACGTCCGTGGTCGAGTGGCTTGCACGCCGGTTTTCATGGTGTCGCCATCTCCGAGGTCCCGGGTTCGATCCCCGGCCGGGTCAATGTAGAAACGAATTTTTCTATATTGTCTCGGGTCTGGGTGTTTGTGGTACCGTCGTAGTTTCTTATTTCCATAACACAAGTGCTTTACTTTGGGATCAGAGCAACGTATGTGAATTGAGCATTCCGTTTGTTTTACTGGACAAGACTGGTCATACCCGCGACTATACCTTGTCGCTATTGGTTAATAGTTCGCAACGGAAAACTTGTCGTTTCATTCCTTTAGCGATTTTATGTCTTTTATCAATGTGGTTAGTACCATAAGTATTATTATAGCCCTAGAACAGTCACAGTTAAATAAGTCGAATTATGTCTTAAAGTTTGTTAGCGTGTTATTACCGTTAACCACTCATAAACAAGGACGCAACTGGAAAAAATCTTAGAAAATGTAACTGAATGTTTAATTAATACCCATTAAACGAAAGCTTAGATGTATACTTAAAGCTGGAAATCATAAAAAGTACTAATAATAAATGCGAACAACCAATAATTAGTAAAAGTATGGTTTTGTGAAATCTAATGAAAAGTGTAGATTTTGAGTTATTCCCCTTTTCACTGGAGGCACTGATATACATATAGTAGTGTATAGTTAGGGCTAGGCTGTTAGATAGGAACATAGGGTGGTTTGTTAGTTAAATAATAAAAATTGACATGGAAATTAGGTAGTGAACATTAGCCCTAGAATGATCAATACCATTACATCATAGTAGAGCTCCTTGTGGAAGAGTCCGTCCGGGGAAGTACTGCCACCTTACTTATTCTGCTGCCAAGCAGTAATCTGAGCATTTGTGACAGCAACTTATATGACAGGCGTAGTGGCAGTGTCCGTCAGATCTTTGTGATTTAAAATTCTGAGTGGCACTGTTGCAGTGCTATGGACAGGCGTGTCACTTAACACTAGGCGCACGACTTTTTCGTCCTGTCACTTGGTATCCATAAAAAAAAGGTGTAAACAGCCTCAAAGATTTGAACCATTGATCTATCATTTATTTATGTACAATAATAATGTAGTGAATGCCATCGATTCTATGAGTATAAACAAGTAAGTAAACAGTCAGTAATAAGATTTTTTCTTGACTTTAGTCGTGATCCGTAAACTCTGCCTGCCCGGTTAAGAGACGGGCGTGATGCACGATACTGTTAGAAGTAAAATGCTACTTTTTTGAAGTCGGTTAAAAAGAGCTTGTCATTAAACAGCTGAACACATGTTCGTCAAACAAGAGTTTGATGATTTGGAGGTTAACCTCCAAATAAAAAAAGATCACTGTATCCATTTGGAACAATATAATTCTTTTTTTAAGAAATGCTACGTATAGTATGGTATAACAAAAAACAACTGCAATTTATCTTCCAAAAAGAAACTTTCATATACCTTTCCTATAAAATCTGCAACAGAGATTAACGACTTTTCAGGTACCAGGAGAGCATCGTACAGGTTTAATATTTCAAGGCAGATCCCGAGCGTGGACGTGACTGCCTTCTCCGAGTAAGACAGCTTCAACACAAATGTATAAAAACCTAGTATCGATAGGGCATGAAGGTTAGTTTTCATAGTTGAACAAGATAAAAATGGCGGAATATTCTGTAAGAACAACATCTTCGGTAACTCAGAAAGGTGCTGAGAATTCTTAAGAAGCTGTGTCGTTTAACATATCTTACTAAACTAGGTATAAATATATCGATGTGAAGATATAACTCCAGTACGATTGGGATTGTACAAAGGGAAAAGCGTATAGAAAAAAAAACACGAAAGCTGTTACACAGACCATTAGACCATTTTTTTTATGATATCGAGTGACGAGACGAATAAATGGAACAAAGAGTTAAGGATGACGGGCACAATGGCATTGACCTGAGACGTAAAGTAGATAAGTCCCATGTACAGTCATATATATGAGATACCCGACCCCCTAACATGCCTAAACCGACCTTTTGGTTCTGAGAGCCATCTTACGTATTGAACAATTAAAGCAATTTCAAGTTTATTGCATAAGCAATATAGTGGAGTGCTTGAAGATGATTAACACATTTTTAAAACCAATACAAAATTTCGAGCGGTTTGTTGTATCGACTGGCAGTTACAATACCCGTGGTTCGATTCCACGAGCACTATTTTGTTATATTTTCAACAGCATCGTTTAATGTTAACGTTGACAAATCACAATATTTGCTCAATACAAATTGCCTAAGGTGGGTGAGTAGATATTATTAATAAAGCGTAGGGTGGGTACGGATAGATTAACAAATCACGATATCGCTGTACAGTTCGCATACGATCGTGTCTTCTGTGATTACGCATGAAATGAAATGAAATGAAATGATTATTTATTTCTCAACACAAGAACTTAAACTAATATAAATTTCATTAGACTAACAATATGAGAAATTGAAACACTTGTGAGAGACTGGAGACCGTACTAGGCAACTAAACCTGTATTACAGCTCACCAGGCCCTCGCCCTCTCAGACTAGTCTTATATAAAATCAAGAAAAGGAATAAAAGAACTGTTGAGAATACAAAATTAACTTAAAACTAACATGCAAGTTAATGTGTGAAGGTTTAAATGTGCGTTATTGTAAGTGTGTGTATGTGTGTGTGTATGTGTGTGTGTGTGTTTAAGTATGATGAGTGCACGCGCGAGGTGGCGTGCGTGCGTGCGTCCGTGTGAGAAAGCATGTATCAGTGTGTGTATGTGTGTTAGAGGTTGTCAGATGTCAAATTAGACAAGAATGGCAATAAGATTTTCAGTTTCAGAATAGTCTAGTTTTTGCAACCAATGAGAAATTTTATATTTACACTCATATTTGGTAAGTTTATAAATGTGTAATGAAAAATTTATTTTGTTATACAAATAACCACTCTGAAAACAGAAGAAGCGCTGTGCAAAGCTGCTATTAGCGGCGAATGGTGGGAAAACTGCGTGTTTGCGGCGTTTATTGCATATAGAGTCCGGATCGTACTCGACTAGGGAGTGTGCTTTCAATACTGTTTGAAGGATATACAATTGCCTAACAGATAAAACTTCGCACTTTTCGTAGAGGCAAGAGGTGGAATAAAGAAAAGGTAGTTTCCACCCCGTTTTCAGTACAGATCTTTGAGTGCGTTCCAGTTTTACAAGATTTGTTTTAGCCGCACCGCCCCAACTAGTAACACAATACGTTAGAAGAGATTGACATAAGGCCAAATAGACCGTTTTTATGACGCAACTGTCCGCAACATGACGTAATTTCTTAAAAACAAAATTAAGTTTTCTAATTCTTGAACACAGGGCATCAATGTGAGCTTTAAAAGTTAAAGTACTATCTATCAGGATACCTAAATATTTAACACACTCTGATTGGACAATGTTGGGACAATTACAAATACGGGAATCGAAGGAGCTACAGCAATGGGCAAGGATACGATAGGTGTTTTGATTGGGTTGTGTTGCTTTTGTCTTACTAAAAGTGATAAGATTTGTCTTTTCAATATTTAGAGTGAGCACGTTATACTTTAACCATTTAGATACTGAATCAAAACCTAATTGAGCATAACGGTAAACGTCAGACCACGTATTCGCATGAAATATCAGGGCAGTGTCATCCGCATATGTAAAAACTTTACCACATAACAAAGGGAGCCTACAAAGGGAATCAATATAAACTAAAAATAGGGTGGGACCCAGGATACTTCCCTGGGGGACACCGTAAGTTGTAGGAAGTTCATTACTAGTCCAATCGTCAATTTTAACAAATTGACGTCTATCAGTCAAATAGCTTTTAAAAATTTGTAACTGAATATCCCTTACACCAAGCATCTCTAATTTGGAAATGAGCGGCGGAACTGAAACTGTGTCGAAAGCTTTGGATAAATCAAGAAAAATACCAAGAAGTTTTTGTTTTTTATCAATTTTATTTACTATAAAATTTGTTACTTCATGGACAGCATCGTTGGTTGAGAGGCCAGGGCGGAAGCCAAATTGTGAATCAGATAAAAGGTTATTTCTTTCCAAATAATTAATCAACCTTGAATTTAAAAGTCTTTCCAAAATTTTTGACAATGTAGGTAGGATAGAGATAGGCCTGTAATTGTCGACACAGTTTCTGTCTCCTTTTTTATAAATAGGGATAAACTGGGCAAGCTTGAAGGCATCAGGGAATACTCCAGTCGAGAAGGCCAAATTACAAATAAAAGTAATGGGTGATATAAAAACATGTTTTAACCTTTTAAGTAACGCTCCAGAGATGCCATCATATCCGACGGCGCAGTCGCATCTTAGGTTATTAATCAGTGACTCAACCTCATGTTCATCTGTAGGAAACAAAACAAAACTATTGGAAAAGGGAGAAACATTGGAATTTAACCGAGAGTAACTAGTAGAGTCTATATTGCTGGCAAGTTTTTGCCCTACATTAGCAAAAAATGTATTAATGGCATTAACGGAGGTTTTTGGATCGAGGTTTGGAGATGTAATTAGTGCCGATGCCGATGAAACAGATTTAGAAGTATTTGTAATCGTTTTTATAACAGTCCATATTTGTTTACTATTCTTATTTGCTTTTTTATTTCAGTTTTTTCAAATTCGTTCTTGGCCTTTTTCAGAATAGCAGAACAGAAGTTTCTATAACGAGTGTAGGTTTTTTAAGTATGTCATTATTAGGAGATTTTTTTAATTTTAAATGTATATAATCTCTGTTTTTAATACATCTCAACAAACCCGTTGTAATCCATGGTTTTATTGTAGGTTTTCTGTTTGGGACAATTTTTAGGACAGAATTGGCAGTAATGGCTCGCCCTATGGATTTGGAAAAATAGACAGTAGCCATGTTTACATCCGTCATATTGTATAAAGGGCTAAAATCAATACTGCCAATTTCACTTTCGAGTGATTATATAATTGATTTGTCTATATATTTTACAAGAGTTTGCCGATTTACATGTGGACAGTAGAAAAAGTATCACACTGTCGTGGTCAGTTAAAGACGACTGCACAACATAGCAGGAAGCTGATTTTCGTGTTTTCAAAAGAACATGATCCAAACAAGATCGGTTACGAGTGAACAAGTTATGGGCTGGTAACATACCATGACTGGTTATCAAATTTAGATAATCAGTAGAGCGAAGGTCACTGCTTTCTCCAGAAATATCAATGTTTATATCACCCACCAGGATTATATTTTTGAAGGAAGTGTATTTACACAGCAGGTTGTCCAGTGATACGAGAAAATTAGTGATATTGTGCTCGGAGGGAGGTCTATAAATGGAAACGACCACAGTGTCCCCGTCAGTAACTAGAACAAGACAGTTAGCATTGGAAAGTGGGTGTTCGGCTACATTGATTTTAAGTTTACTGTTATAATAAACAACAACACCCTCATTTTGAGAATTATGAACACTAGATGCCGCGACGTAATAACCTTCAATATTAGGAATAGGAGGAGACTTAAATAACCAACACTCAGTCAAAATAATGAAATCCCATTCAATGTTAGCTCTAAGCAATAATATTTGAAAACCGTCAAAATTGCAGTTAATACTTCTAATATTTTGATTTATTATTTTTTTTGTTCCACGTTTCGTTCCCATTTATCTACTCAGTTTTAATTACTTTCAAGGACTTAGTGACTTTTTAGGGACGTTTACAGTTTTCTTTCTTGTTTTAATATGCCGCACTTAACTGAATTATTAAAATTAGAAATTATTGTTCTGTATGAATAAGACTTAGACATTCCTTACACCTGTCCAGAAGCTAAAAACAAAAAAAATACACTATTATATAGTCATAGCTAAATAATATTTAATTTTTAATGTGACTCGAACCATGCTTGCCTCAACTTGCAAAGCATTCCTTATACCGCTAGGCCACGACGGCCTTACTGAAGCTGGTTGAAATTTGAATTCTGTATTTAAATAAGAAAGAACCATACGTTAAAGATCATATAGGCTTAAAAACTTTTTTACAATGTCATTCACTATTGAGACGACCAGGGAGTCAAACCAAAAAAAAATTTACGCCTTACAGGTTGAAAATTAAGTTTGTTTAACAATTTTCTCCACATTTTTATGCTTAGAACCAAAAGGTCGACAAAGTTAGCTTGGGGGGTCAGGTATCTTGTGTATATGACTGTACGCTAGAGTAGTACATAAACTAGGAATTGTTATGAATGAATTCCTGACACTAATTGAAAATAATTAGTTCCTTATACACGATTTTTCTTTCTAGTTCACTTGTCTTTTACTTCAGTAGGACTAGGAATTGTTTGCGGATCCACAGATGCGAGGCGCTTTTAATAGTTCACCTGTCGTTTTACTTCTTTCAGCTCACAGACACTACTAAATGCAATAGTGGACTATCATTGCATTTAGTACAAGTTTGAGACTCAAATACGGTTACTTGTCAGTAGTCTGAAATGACATTTTCCAGAAATACCGTTGCTCGAATTTTCATAACCTCGAAAGTAATTTTGAGAGGAAAACATTTTTTTCTTTTAAACCTAACTTAACCTAACCTAACCGAACCTAATCGTGTCTTTGCGATAAACATCCAACATATCCTGAAAGGTTTCGGTTTCGAAATTCGGTTTTCGGTGTAATGAAAATTCGAACAAACGTTATTTTGGAAAAAAATCGAGTTTATGATAGGTTACCTTCAAATACTTATAAACTTATAAGTATACAATAAACTTGTTTGTATAATTTACTTTTATTTTCTTTATCAAAATTAACATACACAATAGTATATAAAAAATTATTTTTACCGACTACCTTCTAAATAACACGGGTCGATCTGTTATTGGCCTGACAAACGAATATAATTTATTTTGTTACATATTATTTAAGAAACGCCGTTGATTGTCTGAAATAAAAAATAAAACAAACTGAAATACAATAAATATATATTATGTATCTTGAAATAAAATTAAAAAGAAATACCAGGAAAATAGATGAAAATATGAAAAATCTTTATTCGAAAATCACAAAAAGTATAACAAAGAGGGAAGCAAAAAATATTTCTATTTGAATTAATGTATCGTTCATACGGATCATTTCATTCTGTATCCTTCAACTACCGAAACGGTTTCTCTTATTTTCCGATTCCCATAGATTCCAGTGAACTAAGGAACTAAAAGAACGAAAGGAGCTAAAAGACCGTATTATTACATTTGTTCGAATGAACTAAATAGCATCGCTCCCTCTAAAGACCGAGCAAGCACAAGTCTACATGTACCTGTAGTTTTACCAGGATCTTTGCCCTTCAAAAGCGGAACACGTCGCCATCCCCGAAGAACAAAATAATAAAAAATAAAAAACATATTTTCATTGAATAGTTTTTAAATACTGAACGTAGGTAGATTAATAGTTAGGTTTAAGGAAGGAATATTTTTTGTGCATTCTACATTATAAATGAAACAGCCGTAAGTTAAGCCAAAATGGAGATGTTTCAATAATAAATAATTAGTCAAAATCAATCATCATGTTGGATTTATATTGTGGATTATAATTTTTTTCACGTTGCCGGAGCCGAAAACAAGTATTGCACCGTTGACTTATCAATTTATTCTACGGGTTGCAATAGTACAAGTGGCGGAGATAATAATTACATATAATCTTATTCTTACTTTATTCGTAACCATAGTAAGATATTTTTGGAAAGGTCATTTATTCTGCTGTTACAATGAAACCATGATATGGTAATCAACTTTTGCTTTATTATACGAACAGCCCGAACAGTTTGAAACGGGAATAAAATATGATAACTGCGTGTATAGTTATTTCGCGTAATTATTTCTACGAGAACATAATTCTATTGTCATTTGTCATATTAAGAAACGTAACTCATTTAGTTTAATATTATCATGTAACCTTATTCTTGTGCACTTGTAGTAGGCGGGTAGAAAATTTTAATAATATTGTATTATTTTGTTATTCCATAAGTAAATGCTTAAAAATCACGAAAATATTTGTGAAGTTGTATTGGTACCTAAAGATCTTAAATATGATGTAACACTAAAACTGTGATAATGGCAGTTATCTTTTTGTCCTCCGGGGGTGGCAGCATGTGTTTGGCGGCAGAAATAGGTAAGGTGGCAGTACGTACTTCACTGGATGAATTTTTCACAAGTTGCTCTCCTGGTACTAAAACATAAACGAAAAAATAATTGTCCCTGTGTTAGCGGGAGAGTGACTGTTTTTTCATTGATGTAAAGACCTTTGTTAACATTACTTTTTGACTTACAATTAATATAGTTATTAATTAGCAGTATCGTTTCTGTTATTTATAATTGTATCAAAAGATTAACGAAATAACGGATACCTAATTTAGCAGTGAATATTACTGAACACCACTGTCTTCTTGGTTTAATTTTTTTTTCAACACTAGTAAAGGTGCATTACATGCTGTCACTGTACGGCTACCATACCGGATTGCCACACAGAGCTCCCAGGTTCGATTCCTGGGCCCGGAGAAATATTAGTATGGCCTACTATTATTTCGTAACGTTCCTGTAATCCATTTACAAATGTATTGCCATAGAAATAAAAATTATGATCATACATCCAGGCATCCAACAAAATTAAAATAATTGAAATATGACTTTTAGTTTTCTCATAACAACAAAAATAAAATAAAAGCTTCAGGCTTTTTAAATACCTCGAAAGTTGAAAAATGTCGATTACGTTAGTTATGATAAGGAGGGCAGTACAGTTCTAATGGTGTCCTGCCACACGTTCCTGCCACTGCAAGTGTGATGCATGCTGATGCAAGGGCAGCAGTTATATCTTATCCGTTTAGCGCCTGTCTGGATCTCACTCGAGCTGGTCATAAATAGCTTTATATTCATTTAGTAAGACTGAAAAAGAGGGTGTGTGTTTTGCTTCCGCTCGGACCGCCCCGACGCGAAACAAGACTTTTTTGATATCGAAACATTTTCAGATCGACCATGCAACGGAAACGAAGGAACTCCGTGTCTATAAATGAAAATATTGTTTTGCTATTATTAAACAGGCATACGTAGTCAGTTATAATTTTATTGCCAACTTTTCAAAGTCTTTATCAGATTTATTTGACTCCATTTTCAATCCATTCGATGCACAACTTACTGATTGGCCCTGGCGCAGATACCGAAAGCAAACTTTCGAGTCTACGTCTGTAAGAAGGCATTGGAATCTGTTTTTTTTATGATACCAAGTGTCGGGATGAACAAATCGTGGGCCTGGTGGTAAATGACATGCCTGTTCATACCAGTTGCAGTGCCACTCAGAGCTTTAAACTGCATAGATTGGAGAGGCACTGCCGCTGCGAGCTTCGCCTTGAGACGTAAGTTAACACGTCCCGTGCGCCTGTAATTTGACCAGTATCCCTACTGTTCAAAATCGGAACGCAGTAATGATCACATTACTTCCCTGGACGATTTTTTTAAAAAGACCCCTTACTGCTTTGACAACATTGATGTATCTTAAATTGATGGACAGAGCGTTTAAGCAAGTCATTTTCCTGGCACGTGGTGGCGGCTTTATTTTACTGCAAAGTACATTTTTATTAAAATATTCTGTTCGCGCTAAAATAACGGGAAATTGTTACACACAACAGCATCAAAATGAAAATGTGAAAATAAATTTCATAAAAGTAGTTGCGGTGTGGAATTTTAAAATTGCAAGATACAGCCACTCCATTTCGAGACTTGGCAAAGACATTTGAGTATAAATCTTGGAAGTGTATTTTGAAATAACTTGCACCTTATTTTTCTGAGCTACTATATGATTTGTTGTAATTGAAGCACTTAAAAAAACATATCTGCCTTTGTCATTGTTATAACCAACGCAGTTTGCATTTCTATAACTATCGAGGTATTTGAAATGAATATTTTTATTCGAAAAATGTCAATTACGTTGATTATAAAAATCGTTAGGTTGATTCCAGATATTATTAGCAGGATTTACACAGACAGTCTATCGCGCGTTATACAGCAATCGTGCGCGATTGAACGCGCATGCAAAGACGTTGGAAGGAAAAGGGAAAGACCGAGCGATTGCGCGCATAGGTCGTGCGCGCAATTGCGCACTCCTACAGGCGCCAGTTTCACACGGGCTATCCTGCGCTATTAGCCTTAACACGGACGCTCATTCCGTTGTAACAAAAACGAACACGAGCAATGAGCACGGGCGCGAAAAAATGTTAGCTTCAAAAATTTCAAACAGGTAATCACGTGCAGGCTTTCCCGCGAGCAATCCTGAACGCTCGTGATAGAGTGACTGTGTAAAGGGGGACTATTATGTTAATAACTCCATTTCGCTGAAAACATCGATTAGGTTAATTTTGATAAAGAGGGCAGATATGTAAAAGGGTTTTTGTATTCTTTATGCATCCCACTTGATTCAGTGTTGGGGTCATTTAAAGTAGACTTAATGCTTTTTACTAACCGTACCAATTTGTACCTATTAAATTAAACTTAATTAGAGACATGTGGTGTGGTATTAAGTAATTAAACCCAATAGAGCTACCTGTGAAAGAGTTTTATTTTTGCAGCCAAGCAGTAATATAAGATTGCTGAGTTCCAGTTTGGATGGGACTTGTCGACTTTATTGTCAGTCTGACGGGCGCAGTGATTGTATTTTTCAGATTTTTTTTATAATACCAAGTGACGGGACGAACAAGTCGTGCGCCTGGTGGTAAACGACACGCCTGTTTGTAACAGTTGCAGTGTGGCTAGAGCTTTAAATCGCAAAGATCTCAGGGGCACTGCCACTGCGCGCGTCACCTTGAGACATAAATAGTAAAGTCCCGAAACCGAAACGCTGTAATGCTCACATTACTGCTTGGCAGCAGAAATATACAAGGTGGCAGTACTTCCCTTCCTACTACTTCCCTTCCATTCTCTTCGTCACCTTTGTTCGTCACTTGACATAACACCAAAAAGTTTTTAGTTAAGTACTTATTTCATATTTTCTTTTACAGAATATCTTCTCAGCCATTTTCCTGGATATCCCATTACGACCCTGAAATAATAAACCAAACGCGACTTACGAGACTTAAAGCAACAAACAAAATAAGCTCATAAAATACAATGTGCAAGTACGAAATCTTGTTATTGTGAACGTAAGTGTCTTTGTGAGTTTTAAAATACACCTGAAAATGGAAGTAAGACTTTGGACATGGCATATCCAGCGCTCGTAATTTAGAAATACTAGTTGTTACTTTGTATTGAGTTCTGAAAGATTACGAATAGTGAAGACAGATGGAGTGAAACGATAAAGAAGTTGGCCGAGAAATGGTTGTAGAAAAGTGGAATGTCCGGTAGTGAGATTAGTGGATGACATCGTCAAAGTTGCGGGCCGTAGACGGGTGAGTCTAGCATAGGATCGTGGTAGATGGAACCCAGCAATGGGTGAAGTCGGACTGTGGTTGATGATGTTTGGGTGTTTCGTGAAGGTCTTTGATATCCAGGAATTGTGTACCCTTCAGTGCCAGGTCCAGCCCAAGGTGCTTTCTTAGAATCTTTCAGCTGAATGTCATAGCTTGTTTTCTTCTTCTTATGTTAACTTGACGCTGCGAAATTATACAGAAAGGTGGATCTGATGACCATTGTGTAGAGACTCTTTTCATGTTTGCTGAGCAGAAGTTTGGACGCGCTAGTAGGCGAATCATTATAATAAACGAAGCTTTTTGTTCTATTTTCCAGGTAGTACTTCTCACCTGAATAGCTTTTAAATCCAAGTTGAATAATATATGAAGTTCTGTTACCGCCTTTGGACGACTTAGCTCGATTGGCTGCCTTGAACTCGGTGAAGCTAAGAGCAAATAAACTTATTAGCAACGACTCTAACGTGAAGTCGAAGCTACAAAATCTCGAGCACCACAGAAATGTGGCCTGCTTTATTTAGTTCCAATCTCACCGTACCAAGTACATGCACATATATCGATTTTAAGACTTTCGTGGTTTTAGCCGAATGAGCTACTGGTTGCAGGATTATTACAGTAATTTTCAGGTTTAGTTTTAAGTACTCAATTTTGGTGACAATTTT
>NW_020654051.1:2428843-2471733 GCF_003589595.1 Hyposmocoma kahamanoa | reverse complement strand
ATAGTGGCCAATTACTGACGGTGGCCAGTTATACCATGGTTTACCCTGGCTATTTTTGACAGATATATTCACAAGATTCTGGTTGATTGTCAAAATTTGCCATTTACGAGATTTCAAATTATATTGAAACAAAAACTTGACAATGGATGACTAAAATCCAAGGCATGACCCGTGACCTCTTATGTATGATATTTGAAATAAACAAACAATATATATTTTGCAAAGAGCACCGTTTGAGGTTTGGCTGAACAAATTTTTGTTTATGATACAAAATGGCGGCACGGAAAAGTAGTGTTGTAAGCGATAGTCCTGTCCATAATAGTTGCAACGCCGCTTATACCATTTATTTAACTTTTCACAGCTAGAATTGTAATCTATTAGTGATGACCTAATGCTTTTCCGATTCGATTTTTATAACAATCGATTTTGTTTATGAAGAAGTTTTAATAGTGAAAGTGAGCGGATGCAAAAAAGAATATACTGATTGGGATCATGATGTTGCGTTTGACAATTTGTGTACTCAAGAATGAATAATAAATGTTAATGGGGATACACGCGATGATTCCCTTTCATATAGAGAAGGATCCGATGATTCATTATAATAAACAAAAATAATTTATTGTAATTATTTATAACTTACTTAATTTCATCATAATTTATTACATATAGAATGATCTTCGTTACATAATCTGTTAGTTCGATAAAATAATATCTGACTTAAGAAGCACGTCGCTTCACTACAATTATAAAATAACGCGATACATGCAGCCGTAGACGCATACCACACCTAGAGGTGCCGGTGATGATTTTATACCGATTTATCGGATATCGAAGTTATAACAGGTAAAAGAACTAATATTAGTTGCTATTTCGGTAACTACCCTAGCAAACCATAAAGTTTTTAATGCCTGGGTCTGTCATTGACAAAAAATAAACAACTTCAAAAATACGTCGCGACAATCGTGTGTGTTATTGTTTGGGCTGGTGATTTCGGTGTTTATTTATTGAAAACATGCCGTAAGTAGCGTTTTTTAAGTTTACCCTGAATATAAATGTTTATAAACTATACTTTAAGGAGTAATTTCATGGTAAACGTTAGAACCACTCAAACAGAATAATATCATATTTACCCAAGTACACCAAAAATTTCATTAGTGCTTTTTAAGTGCAGGATTTGCGGTGTATTACTGCATTTTATTTGAGATGTTTTTGTTGGTAGTACGGAGGGTATTTATTTAGCAATGCAGAATAATAATTTTTATTTATAAAAACTTGTATTTAAACTGAATCCTTTTCTAATTTGCGAAACCAAATACATGTCAATAATTACGGAACTTCGGAGGCATGCATATGTCAAAAGTCAAATAAATGGTCACATTACTGCTTGGTGGCAGAAATAGGTAATGTGGCAGTACTTCCCTGGACGAACTCTTTAACAAGGAGCTATACTGTTACTTATTAGTTTCATTACCATCATTATCAACATTGCTAGAGACAGATCTTCTCTATGACATTTTGGCAGGTTTTATAACGATGTTTTCCATCACCTTTAGCGAGAGGAATGGCTAACAAACATTCGCAAATGTATTTAGAAACTGTAGTCCAACTCTTAATTAAGAAGCAACCGACTTCCCTTTAGTTTTAAGTTTACAGGAAACTAATATCAAAGACGCAGGAATACATAATAAGTAGTAACAAATTTACAACGCACATTAAAATTTGCAAGTAATATCCTGTTAAACAAACATCACTATATTACAACAGATACGTGAACGCACGTAACTCGTGAAATTCGCTGGTAACAGTCGAAATTCGGGTTCAGTAAATTTATTTCGATCGTAAAAGTTTCACTATATATCATTTCCTTAAACAGTGGCGCATAACTCACGTTTTCAGCGCCCACTGAAGCCTTCAAGTGTAATAAATTGTCTTCAAAACTTTGCTTCATGTTGAATTTATACAGTTTCACTTTATTCTTTTACGTCACAATAGTTGTAAGGGGCGTTGGTGGATTAGCGAGGTGATGGTTGTTACTCAATAGAGAAAGAAAAAGAAAGAAATAAACATTTATTCCGCTATTCACGATTCATCCGATTCGTATTTCTTCCGAATCCGAGAAATGACGGTCCGAAATGTCACATTTTATCTCTAGGTGTATAAGCGATATTCGTATGTTCTTGTGAAATTTCGGACCGTCTTTTCTCGGATTCAGAACTGATTCGAATCGGACGCTGTACGTAAACGCTCTAATATTTCAAACGTATCAGTTAAAACAAAGGAAAATTAAACTTAAATACGCAATATAGCTGAAAAGACTTAGCTTTTCTGCCAATGCTTCTATACGTGTAATCTGTGGGTCAACTTTACGCAGAAGACAATCAACGCCCTGCGCGTTCAGTACAACAACGCGTTCAGGGTTTTATTGGGTTTGCCACGGTACTGCAGCGCATCAGGCATGTTCGCGGATGCCCACACGGATGGTTTCCATGCTATCCTTAGAAAGAGAGCTGCCTCATTAATAAGTCGTATCCGTTGCGGCGCGAATGAGATTCTGCGCGTTGTACTGGTAGAGTGGATTGCCCGATCATGCTACATTGCATGAAACTGCATTTAAAACCATGTCGATTATGTATTTGATATTTAATTTAATTTGTTTAACTATTCTAATTATCTAAGCTAATATTATAACTGTAAAATATGGACTGTAGTTGTCTGAGAATAAACGATTTTTTGATTTTTTTTTATCCTGGGCAGAGCTTTAGCTCTAGTTTTTTAACTGGAGCTTGAGAGGAGGTAGATGAGGTATAGTACCTATTGAGTTTTGTAGCGATACCGTACAAGACTCTGTGGTGTACGGTTGATAATAGCTATAATACAAGGTCGATGACCTAGGATAAATTGGTAATCCAACAGATACTAGTTACTATGGAAATAGGACCTTAAAGAAATGTATTCTGTACCTATTATAGTAGTTTATGTGACTGTTACATAATGAAAGGCATTAAAATACGAGTGAGGGTTTATGAAACACAAAACATCTCACAAGTGTTTAATGCCTAATTATGTACAGTTACATGCACTGCTTTATCTACACACATATTATAAGCTCTCTGTGATGTCAGGAACCGCATATTACGGCTGGCGAAATGGCGGAAAATCACAACTTTTCTCACGCATGTCACACTACCGTAGTTTTTATTTTTAATTCATAGACAAACTAGAATCGGCCCCAACTATCATATCGTTTGATATCAAGTAACGTGTGAAATTGTCAAAATTGTTTGCTATTGACATTTCATTTCGAATAAAACTTCATCTCGACTGAAATTAGAATTGAGGTCCAATCAAATTGTTTTTTTTTTCGGAGAAGTTCGAAATTTGAATGTAATAATAACATCGAATTCGAATTATTATGAAGCAATAATACATTTTCACAGATAAGAAATTTGTTCTAACAAAACAGTTTACCTTTATGCTGGTCGTAATTTGCGGTTTTTGGACACATTATAGAGAGTTTATGATATGTGTGTAGATAAAACATTTTAAAAAATGTTGAAAGATTATTATTTCATAAATTCTTGTTGAGTAGTTAGTAATTATCATATTTAGGAATTTTAAATCATGCTAATGACAAACTCATAGATCGAGTTCCAAATTGCGAAATCCGAAGACGATCTATGAGTGGTAACTCACTGCGAGTTTTAGCAGCGTTGCAAACGCGCGTTCGTGAAATGCGCGATTACATCGCTACATTTGCAATTTATAGGCGATTGCATCGATGCTTAAAGTCGCGTGTGTAACTGCTCTAAGAGTCCAGGACGTAGGAAATCGGATAGCGAACTAAAATTGGAGCTGGGCAGGACATATTGCGAGACGTGATGAAAACAGATGGAATAAAGCGATAACCGAATGGTGACCAAGAAATTATAGAGACGTGGAACAACCTGAAGAGATGAGCGATATGAATGGACGACATCGTCAAAGTTGCGGGCCGTAGATGGGTGAGACTAGAACAGGGTCGTGGTGAATGGCACAAACTACGGGAGGCCTATACCCAGCAGTCGGTGAAATTGGGCTATGAATGATGAACCACTGGTTTTTAAATTTAAGTACGTCTTAAACCAATTCTTAAATTGATAAAACACTCTTGTAGCCGCCAGACCCAAAATAGTTGACGATCAGGAGCTCGACGACTCGTAAAATCAAAGACGATTGTAGTTGACTGTGTTATATTTTAAATAGGTGACTGGTTAATTACAGGAGTAGTGCCGTTAGATCGATACAGTGATAGTTTCCGAAGGGGTCCAGTTTTAAAAGTGAACGGTCCTTTTTACCTTTTTAGTTGCGTACAAAATTCGTTACAAATGTGGTAGGGATGAAAAATACATATGTGGTGTTACTCGATTGGTTCAAAATAGGCCTACGTAATGTGCCCTGACGAGCAGCGTTTTGTTACTGCTTTGGAATTTAAGTTAAAATTACAAAAATTGTTGCGTTCGCAACACTCTTAATATAATATATAAAGATTGTCTTTTGCATTGTAAGTTTAGTGCTAGTGGAGTAACCATTCGTTCAATTGAAGCTTGTTTGAATCCTGCTGTCAAACTATATATAGTTTTGTATGACTATGTTTAAGTTACGAAAATTGCACCCTTTTTAAAATGTTTAAATAAATAAAAAGAAGATAAACAATCCTTCGAAAACGTATAAAGTACACATCCTGGCTAGCATAAGAGACGTATAACGAGTTGATTATGATAATGGGTTCTAAAGTTGATGTATTGAAAGCTGATCTCATTGTGTATTGAAATATTTGGATGTTATGAGTGTAATAAAATACAATACCAATATTCTTTATTGCACATAACCACCGGAAAACAGTAATGGTGACATTACTGCTTGACGGCAGAAATAAGTAAGGTGACAAGTACCTTCCTAGTTAAAATCATTCACAAGAAGCTCTACTGTTACTAAATATTACACTTGACCACGTCATATTAATTAAATACTATTCATTCATAAGGATTCTCCTGAAAATAATTAGTAAGAAAGAAGAAGGTTTCTCTTCGTAAATGGATATTTCTTTTTTTTAAATATCGTACATAGGTACTGAAAGAGCTAACGGGTCATTAACATGGATTATAGTTATCCATTGTAAATGTCGAGTTCTTAGGTTTTCGCGATTGTTACACATAGGAAATGAACTATTTTTTCGGATTTAAACCTCGTACATTTGCTTTTCAAACTAACCATTGTTTCGGGCCCTTTACGGGACCCATGGTCACGGTTGACTATATACTCTATCTAAAGTTTTTGTTTCAATATAATTTGAAATCTCGTAGAAATCGCGATAGCGGTAGTACTAGTAACAACAGTAATAATAATAGATCCGTAAATGTGGTTCAAACCAGCTAACAAGTGAGAAGCGGCAAACATGCCCGACATATTGCAGTAGCGAGAAAGCCCAAATAGAGCCCTGAACACATTATTATATAAAATGTCTAAAATTGACCCATAGGCTACTTCTGTAGAACGTCTGGCAGTACGCTTTAAAAAAGTTATTTTGACTTCGCTTTACGAGCTAATCCATGAGCCAGCATAGTACCCCGAACTGACAAAGTCCTGCATTCCCTTTCTATGTTTAAGTTGTCATGTAAGTTTTCCGTGACTATGTGCCCAAATGCATTAGTAAACAAATTTTATATAAATAATCAGTTGATTTGTTATCAAATTCGTAGTCTAGGGACATAATAATCCGCTACTCCTCCCATTGCCACTAAGACACCCTTAGGTTAGACTACACACCGTTAGGTTTTGGCAGGGTACTTGTTACACCACACATTACAGTGACTAACAAAGCCCTCCCACCATAAATACCTGTAATCTTCTTTGAAACGATTTCAGCAAGGTTTCTCTTTTGACAAATCTTCTCTCTTAACCATAGATACATAATAAAAATAGTTTGGGGATTACAACTCGGATCTTGCTTAATGGTTCTGAGACAAACCTTCCAACTTCCTATAATCTTATCAACAATCTTGATTATACGGGTTGAATCTTGGGACATGCTTGTTCAGGATTCTTTACATCTTTGGATGCCTAGACGCGTTCCAATATTCTTTGTACAAATAAATATGATTATAGTATATATATATCTTAGTCTTAAATACAAAACACGCCATTGTCCGTCTCCTGGACTTAAAAAGTCCATTCAATTGCAACCGCGGAAAGTTTAGTGGCAATTTTGTAGGTTAAAGGTATAGAGCGTTTTAAGAGAAAGAAGCTCTTAATTAGGCTTTTAAAATCAATCAGTCGAATATAATATGTCAAATAAAAAACAAGCCACGACAGGACTTGACAGTCGATGCTACCTTAGCTGGAATTAAAATTTTTTCCCGTACTAATACGGTTCATTTTGCTTTGGTCGAGTGGCAGGGACTGGCTTTATTTCAAAATTTATTTTTTACAAACGAAATTAGGGCCATTTGAATAATGTATGTACCTATATACATATCGTATACTATACATGTTCTATTTAGTTCAGTTGAAATAAAAAAAAAACTGGTGAAGTACCTATTGAATACATCATTTTTCATTTAATTTTTTTTTATAACCGACACACTCAACATAGCCGCGCACTAGAGAAAACCCTGTGTCGCGGGTGCCATGGACATACACATAGACAACCACGAAATTCACCCAAACACTCCCGGCCCGGGAATCGAACCTGGGACCTCTGCGTGGAAGTACGGCATGGTAACCGTTCGGCCACTGAGGCAGTTTATGCACACTTTTATACACATTTAAACAAATTACAATGTACTGAATAATAACAACCTTTTCTATGTTTATGACTAACTATTCATAATTAATTTATTTGTGAAAGCAAGGGTTATACTTATAGAAGTTAACATATATACCATACACTAAGCATTTAAACAATTATACAGTATATCATTAGTAGTTTTACTTCTTATGCTTACACATCCTGTAATCACTTTTTTATGCCGCTTATAGGCACACAATTAAGAATATATCTATGTACATTTTACAGCATTTATGTTAAGGAATTATTAGCTATTAAGCATTAGCTTTTAAACACATTCGAAAATACAAGAAACCGTTAGGATAACACGTAGTTCCAGCAGAGCGACTGCTCAAGTTCGTTGCCAACCGTCAAAAAGCCCCCGCCCATCCTGTATCGGTCTTTTATATTCGTGCACAAATAATACCTGCCGTCGCGCCACTTTGTGGTTTGCGCGTGGTGTTTTTCTTAAACGCACGTGGTATTTTACTTACTAATTTTTTTATATTTGCAGATTAATTATGACATTGATTACCAAATCATCATTTAAATTACGCAATTATCTAACAAGTTATCTTCTACAATTTCGAGGTAAGTTTGTGTTTTTTTCTATCGTGAAATTCCTCAATTTTACTATATATGTTTTTCTGACGACTGACTCAACACTTTCACTGTTATCCGGAGTCTTGAATCTTGAATTGCGGAATCTTTACCATTGTCTGAGTTTTAGTATTGTTTGCAAAAACATCTACATACAAAATATGGACTTTAGGTCCTTTGCCTGTCACCTACACAATTTAAATTGTAGGCTATGATTCCCTATCCTATACAATAACAAAAAAGGCAAATTAGAAAAACTGATATTACTTGACTTGTCTTAAAGGTAAACAATCTTGACGAAGGTTTTGAAAAGGTGCTTACAGATTTGCTTTCTTTTTGACGATACAAAAAATACGATATCGATTGTCTGCTTCGTACACGTTCAATCTATTTTGTCTAATGACACAATGTCGATCGTCTATTGATTACACATTTACTCGTTCTGTTTGATCACATGTAGTAAACCATCTACATACGCATAAAGTTTCTGGATTTCTAAACCCTTTCTGTAGAAGAAGCCCAACAGTACAATTGGTTGATGCTGACGAAGAACGATAACACCACAATCAATAAGGCAGACCCTGACTGCGATCCCCTGGCATGACCCTTCCAGTAACAATAAATTTCTATTAAAATAAGGTACCGCTAAGTAAAAAGACGGTAACCTAAAAAAACTCAGTTAAACTTTATGATAACCGTAACAATATGAGAAAGGAGAGTTCCTTCCGGGTAAAGTCGAAATGGCAGCAACGCGGTGAAGTATAGGCGTCACGGGAAATCTTTTATCGAGTTACGCCATTATCCCGTCCCTTGGGAACTGTTCGCCCATATTCTGGGATTACCGCGACACGGACTGGCCAAGCTTTATTTTGGCAAGTGACTTTTTGAAATCGCTTTAAATGATAGTACAAAAACAAAGCTGCATTTGAAAATATCCTTAAATCTCTTCATGGACAGTACTTTTTCTTTGACTAGCGACTTAGTGTTAGAGCGACAAAAAATAAATTTTACTGATGGTAAACAAAGATGTTTTTTTTATAATGTTTCTTCAAATAAATGTGTTGAATCTTGAAAGTAAAACTGTTAGACCGCGTGCGAAACAGTATATAATGCGCCCCAAAACACGAATCGTCGCGTTGGTCATGAAGCCGCGAGCCAAAATTGGAAGTAGGTCGAACACGTTTCGCATGTCAAACGAGCTATGGACTAAGATGACCACGGAGTGGATCCCACCAAACGCAAGACGAAGACTGGAAGACCCAGAAGTTGATAGACGCGTATATGAAATCCTGGCCTGTAGCGGCGTTAAATCGCGATGAGTGGAAAAAAGGGAGGTAGGTGAGACAATAACGGCTGAAAAATTAAAAAGAAATAAATGTGATTCTAAATTGAATTTTAATGTATCAATAATGAATTTCGTAACCGATTGAGTAACAGCCAAAATTCTTACAAAACATTGGATATTAAACCTTTTTTGGTGCTTACAATATTTTTGCTATCTCTATCTGAAGATTTTTGTTGTTGCAACAAGTACAACACATTTTTTGCCACTTTGTTTGTATAGTAAACGACGAAATAGTGATGTACAGTCATATACATGAGTTACCAGACCCCCCTAAAACCGAACCGACCTTTTGGTTCTGAGAGTTATCTTACGCATTGAACAAAGAAAGAATTAAAGCAATTTCAACTTTATGATAAGTGAAGCTTGACAATGACCAACGTATTTTTAAAACCAATACTAAATTTCGTCACTAACATCCAAGTAAACTGGTCAAGCGGCTTATTGTATGGAGTGCCAGTAACAATATCCGTGGTTGGATTCCACGAGCACTATCTAGTTTTAACGTTATAATTTTAACAGCATTGCTGCATTCGCTTTTTAATGTTATCGGCGACAAACCGCAATATTTGCTCACTACAAATTGCCTAAGGTGGGTGGGTAGATATTATTAATTAATAAAGCGTAGGGTGGGTATGGATACATTAACAAATCACGAAATCGCTCTGCAGTTTGCATACGATCGTGTCTTCTATGATTACGCATTGTGCCGCGTTTCGTTTTCATTTTGTCTTTTCAGTTTTAATTACTTGCAAAGTTTTCTTTCTTGTTTTAACGAAATTATTAAAATTAGAAATTATAGTTTTATATGAACAAGACTTACGTATTCTTACACCTATCCAAAGGTTAAAAACAAAAAATACTATATTATAATATGGTCATAGCCAAATAATATTTTATTTTTAATGTGATTCGAACCATACTTGCCTCAACTCGCAAAGCAATCCATAAACCGCTAGGCCACGACGGCTTCACTACAGCTGGTTGAAATTTGTATTCTGTACTTAAGTAAGAACTATACGTTAAAGATCAAATTGGCTTAAAAACTTTCTTACAATGTCATTCACTAATGACCAGGGAGTCATACCAAAATATTTTTTACGGCTCACAAGTTAAAGATTAAGTTTGTTTAACAATTTTCTCCACATGTTTGTGCTCAGAACCAAAAGGTCGACAAAGTCGGTTTGGGGGTTCAGGCATCTTGTGTGTATGACTGTACTATGTCAGTTGCGATGACAAGTGAGAACGCTTAGATTATGATTCTTTAATATTGATTCTGTTGGTTACACTAAAATACAATAAACTTAGCTCTGAGTGACACGACCTCACTTGGTATCACAAAAATTAATACAAACTTTTTTTATAACATCGAGTGACTGGACGAACAATTCGTGCGCCTGATGGTAAGCTACACGCCTGTCCATAACAGTTGCAATGCCACTCAGAACATTAAAGTGTAAAGATCTGAGGGGCACTACCACTGCGCCCGTCACTCTGAGGCACAAGTCCCATGTGCCTGTAATTTCACCAGTACCCTTACCCTTCAAAACTGGAACATAGTAATACTGACATTACTGCTTGGCGGCAGAAATAGGTAAGGTGGCAGTTCTTACCTGGACGAACTCTTACACAAGGAGCTCTACTGCTACTATTTATTTATTTATTATTTATACATTTTAGGAAAATTCACGGACAAATAATACAATTATAGTATACTTAAATATGGGTAATCCAATGCCATTTACGAATTTCCACCAACATGAAACAATATAAAGTGCTTAGCAAGCCAAAAAGAGATTACCTACAGGAGAATAATAAGAACGCAGTCAATAAATTTAAAAATAAAATAAAAATTACTATTAATATAAATACAATTAAAGCTTAGAGGATGGTAAAAGAAAAAGAGTCTAAGAATTAAACGAACAAACCAGTGTATTCATCGCCAATCACGTGATGTGTCAAAGTGACGTTTGGTCATTTCACGCCTGACTGTGTCTATGCTTGAACAAAACAAATCAAACTCAGAATGATTTACTGTCGCATTATTATAAAGTCTCAAAGCACGCACCGTGTACGTATTTTGCCTATAATTACTAACAAACTCATATTCTAATACTATTTCATGACCATAATCGAAGTACTAATCCGCGATGATGGTATGCAAAATACCGATCTATAAGCACCTCATTTGACACAGGTTATTTCAATATAATACGATAATAATGTGATGAATTCATTAGTTTTTTCACAACTAAAATAACAATGTGACAACCCTACGCTCGAAGCAACGTGTATACATTGATTCGCCAAACAGGCGGGAGTTATGCTACTGGTCTAATAATACTATGGTAATAATTTTTACTGTGGCAAAGAACGCCCTGTTGAAGTCAGTGTTCAGAGTTAACTACCAAAATCTTATACATTTTCCAAACCATTGTATTTCTGAATTTGAAAAGCAGATTAGTAGCCTACGAAGTCTCACCTTCGTTAGAGGCTGTGCTGCGCCTGCAATTGGTAATTAAATTTATGAAAATAATTTAAAATTTTGTGTGAGTTTAGTAGAAGTAATTTTCACTAACTATGATGATAAACATTATAATGAAATCTGCAAGGAACTTCTTTGGAATACATGTAAACTATATTAATTAAATTTTTATTGAATTGATATTCAATTATTTTTTGTGTAATTACTCCACTAGTTTGTTATAATTATTAATACAAAGATCGAACACTCAGAAAAAATTCCTTCGCTCCGGTCGGATTCGAACCGACGTCTTCTTGCATACCGTGCCAGACGCTATACCAACTAAGCCAGCCACGGAACGAACCTACGGACCTCACGAATTTTTCTATGTGCTTGCGTCGTGTCTTTGTACTTGGTCTTTCAACGACTTTTTAGTCGTAGCGCCATCTATGAGAAATCTATGACAGATTTATCACCCAGTTAGTACCTGTACAGCTACCAGTCCTGGCGAGAGATGTCGCTATTCATTGCATTAATTAAATTTTTATTGAATTGATATTCAATTATTTTTTGTGAAATTACTCCACTAGTTTGTTATTAATACAAAGATCAAACACTCAGAAAAAACACTCAGAAAAAATTCACGCACGGTATGCAAGAAGACGTCGGTTCGAATCCGACCGGATCGAAGGAATTTTTTCTGAGTGTTTTTTCTGAGTGTTCGATCTTTGTATTAATAATTACATGTAAACTGTATTCTAAATCTCTGCACCAGAGAGTCGTATAACGGGGTGACGATAATCATTATCTGATGATGATGATTCATTTGGGTCTCTTCTCAGACGATGCCACGCTGGTCCAATGCGGGTTGGGGACTTCACACGTTTTCCGAGAGTTGTGAACCTTCTTTGATATACAGGTTTCATCATAAGGTAAATTTCAAATAAAATTTAGCACATAAGTTCCGAGAAGTGCAGAGGCCCGAGTCCGGATTCAAACGAACGGCCTCTGCTCGAGAGGCTAATGAAGATCAATTTCATAATTTGCTTACCTAAGAAATAACCCACCTCGAGGCACGCGTATATCATCCTTCTAAACCCACCGAGACTGGGATACTATATAACTTGGTTTCATCTCACAGTTTCCGATAGTAGTGATGCTATAAAAATAAGTAACGCTGGTGCGGTCCAATACCAATATCGTTGCGTCATCCGCCACCTGCACTGAACGTAAAACAGGATCGTGTCGAAACGATGCACTTGCTCTTTATTTTTATCTCGTAAGTATCATATTTAGTCGTTGTACCTACTAGAGTTGGTAACTAGTTTTTTATGCTAATCAACAAACCGACAGACGGCGCGATCTTCTTCGTATCATATCGATGACATACATTATACTATAGTGACCCAGAACTTAGCCACACCGACTGTCACTAGCAGCCGCCATTAAACGGCCAAATTATTAGACGTTCCGATGAAAAATGTGCGCATTTGACCTCCATTTCACATGATGGAAAGTCATGATAAGGTCGACGATGGAGCGTGCACACCAAAATAATGCCTATTCACTTTTGCCTTGAAGAGGTCCAAGTTATTGCGTTAGGGAAATAAGTCCGCAGGTAGGGAATTCCACTCTCTAGCTGCTCGCCATGTAAATGTCGAAGCGAAACGGTTCTTGCGAATCCTGGGAATATCCACAACATAGTGGAATCCCAGCCCACGCCAAGTCCCCCGATGACGGAAACGGAAAGGCGGAATCATATTATGGACTTCCATCGCACACTCTCCGTGATATATTCTGTAGAATACCGATAAGCAGGCAACTTTATGGCGGTGTTTCATGCTCTGCAGCTTCGCCTCAACAAATTCTGAGTCACCTTTATGCTTCTTGACACGCTTGTAAATTGAATCCAAGGTGGCCAGTTGGTATTTAACAGAGCCATCCCATAAGCGGCAACAGTACTCCAAACACGACCGGACTTGTGCTTGGTACAGCTGAAGCAACTGTCCCGGTGTGAAGTAACGCCTCACCTTGGAAAGGATATCAAGCTTCCTAGCTCCATTTTTGGCCATGGATTCTATGTATCTGCCGAAGTTCAGATTGGACGACAGGTCCATTTCAAGTAGCTGGAGACGGTCGGCTACCGGTATATATATAAGGTAGCATTAAATTTAATATGTGTCGGAATAAGACCGTAAGTGAGACGTTGAGGGAAACACCATCACTGCTGATTTGGTCAGGAATATCTGATAATTGGCCTATTCACTTTTCATTATCAATTCGTTAAGCCGGCGGTTAAATAATAACGTCAGTCGATTACGTGGAGCGCACTATAAGTTTCCGGAATGAATAAGAAAAAAATACTTTAAATGGTCAGAAATGTATTTACTGTTTCTCAAAGTATTCTCCGTTAGCGTTAATGCACTTTTTCAGACAAATGAACCAAAATGAAAACATTTATGCCACTCCTCCGTGACAATCTTTGAAACATATTTTTCATACTGTTCGACAGCCTCATCAGGTGATGAAAATCGTTGACCACGTAACTGGTTCGCAATTTTTGGAAATAAATAAAGGTCACAAGGTGCCAGGTCGGGACTGTACGCAGGATGGCTCATAAGGTCAATGTTGTTCACCTTCGAAAATTGGCTCTTTGGCTGTATTATACAGCCAAAGAGTTCCACTTTTCAATGTTGTAATTACTTTTTAAATATTGTTTTTGTAAGTGGCCAGTTCCGGAAACCTATAGTGAGCCTTATGTACAATTAATTCCTTTATCCACTTTTCACAGTGAGTAGTTCGAAAGTACAAAAAATGAATCAGATTAGAACGGATTTAAAATGTCACGCGGCAAGTTTGCAGAGACTGGCCGCGCTTGTTCACCTTTTAAGTAATTCACACGAAAAAGTCTACCGCTCGTTTTATAAAGCATTGACCAACCACTTCTTAATTTCACATTAAGAAATAAAGTGGCTGGTCAACGCTTTTTATTAATTAATTAATTATAGCGTTGGTACTTTCAATTTTGTATAAGAGTGATGTATGGGTTGCGTAGTAAGCATTAAGTAATCTATGCCCCAAGATCCCAAGCCTTCTCTGCTCGTTTTCTTTATATTCGAAACACATGAGTGCTGCTATGTAGTAATAATAGATACATCTGAGGCACTTTCCCAGTAAAGTCCTCCACAGAGACTACCAGCGACCTTTTTAACTTACTTAGTTCAATTAATGATAGAAAATTACCAACAAATTAAAGGGTGCTGCGACATCAAAACAGCAGGTAATTAACGAGAGATTTTAGTCCGTAGATCACATCGTCCATATCCTAATAAAGTCGGGCATACTGTCTGGTGGATGCTTTAGTTCCGGACCTATAGCATCCATCAGAATTTTCTCCTTCCTACGTAAAAAAATAAATTACGACTGTGCACTGGAATTCCCTGCCTACAGACTTATTCCCAAAACGCTATAACTTGGGATCTTTTCTTTTTTGAAAAGGTGTTATTTAGGTCACTTTCCATTAGGTGAGATGACATAATTACACATTTCACCTCCATTACGTACGCATTCTTTAAAAGCATGTGTAGTTTTAATGTAAGACAGACAAACGCTTAGCAGTAACCTCGCATGATATTAAACGATACCAATAACTTCTAAATTGAATTTAGACACGTTTATTCCGTCATATTTATTTGACACGAATTTCAACGCGCTAACGCCGCGCGGAAACCGCGTTGCCGCCGTGTAGCGATCGCGTAACTGTCACGCAAAGTACACTCTATAGCTTTTACGTTTTAATTTAAATGAGCACCCCAGGCAAGGCTGGCTTGTCTTTAGTCTACGCGGCGACCGCGCGGTTCTATTATTCAGAGGAATTTAAATGTTGTTGCCATTGACTTACAATTATATGGACGTCGGGTCCGCGCTAAAAAGTGTCCGAACTTATAGGGCGTTAAAATCGTATACAGAGCGTCATTCACGCTTTAGTCTTCGTTTGTTCGACTGACAGCGAAGCAAGTAAAATTAGACAGTACTGCGATGACATTACAATTTAAATTCAACGTTTTAGCTTTTTCATATTCCTTTAAATGTCACTACGTTTAAATAGGTTGACTTGGGACATTTTTTTCGTGGTTTTTGTATTAGACCCGTCGTCCATTAATTTGTAAGTCAATGGTTGTTGCCTAGTAAATAGAATTCAGATTCGCACTTAATGTAAACTTTCGCGTCCTGTGACTTGTCCCTTAGTTGTCTCCGGTTTTAAAGCGCCCATATCGCTCCTCACCAGAGACGTCTAAGTTTCTTAACATACAACTAGTACCTAAGAATGGCCTGACCTTGCCAACTACAGGCCAGTTTTTGGTACATAATAGTTCTAACACCATCTTTAAGTGATCGCCAATTCGCAAGATTTTCTTATGCCATGCCATTGACATATAGCGAGAGCATTGAAGTGTCCATTGACCTTCGAAAGGGTCTGGCATGCAAGCTTTACAAGGAAAAGTCTCTCAAATGAAATCCCTACTGACCTTTGCAATTGAGTTTCTGATTTCCCGAGTGACCGATCGACACGTGTGGTCTTGAATGGCTGCGTCATTCTGTTTTTAACTCCATTTATGCATGTAAGAAAATGCTCAAAGTACAGAATTACTAAAGTTTTATGTGTACCTATTTCTTCTTAAAACCAATTTATAAAAGATGCAGAAAAACGTTGTGCGTATTTCATAATGTTATTGCATAGTAAAAGATACGCATGCGCTCTAGTCTCGGATTAAATGTGCACCCCGGGAAATCTGTTATCGAGTCCGGGATTACGATCTTTGCGGCACTGCGCTCGCAAATCGAGCTGTGGTTACTTGTAAATTTTATCATCTCTGCAATATGTTTTATTACTAAGTTATTTGTATCTGTTACGTTTTTCATGATAGTATTTTATGCATAAACAGCTGTTGCCTGCGACTTCTGCCATGTAAAATTTTTAATACTTCTGCTAGAACACAAATGAAAAATATACATTTTATAAATGTAAAGAATACGATTTACTACACAAAACACTGCGTCTGTCACCTGAGACATAAGTTGACAAGTCCTTACCCGTCAAAACCGGAATACAGTAATGCTGACATTAGTGCTTGGCGGCAGAAATAGGCAAATATTAATACCTGTAACAAACCTACTTTATGTAATAGACGGCCTTAAGCCAGATTGTTCACTTTTAATTCTCTAAGAATCCGCTAGATGGCATTGACCCATTTGGCGTTATTTCTGAATCGCGGTGTTAAGATTTTCCCTCGAATGGTGACTACTCGTACACAATTTTGTTAATGTGAAAAGAAATCTGAGAATACAGAGAGCTCAGTAAGGCAACCAGGAGTTGAGTCCCTTCTTGGCAACTGCTACCCGGATCTTCTGACTTTTCGTACGCTCACATAGGGTGAAAAACCTCCTCTCGCGGAACGGATTCCAGGAGTCGAGTCCCTTCTGGGAACAACTGCCCGAACCTTACACATATAGGGTGAAATTGTATTGGCCACATTACAAGGTGAAAATAAAAATCTTCTGAACAAACAACAATTTGGAGTTGCACTTGGCTTGTTTGGTAACCTCATTCAACAGAAAAAAGAACCTCCCTCCTTTACATACCTTATTTAGGGTTAGTGTTGTCATATCAATCTTTTACTATTTGCATTGTATAATATTTACACTAAGTTTCGGCTTTGTAAGATTTAGGAATACAATTTTTCATTCAAACATTTTGACCCTTTTTCAGTCTATTAGGGATTGTATTCCGAAATATTCGTTATTATCACACTAAATAAAATTAACATATCCTCAAGTTTTCAATTTTCTATGACTAGTAAATTGCCCTTGACCATACTCCGATATATATATAGCTCTTGAGCTACTTGTAGCTAAATAAAACATTGACTTTAATCAACTTAGAATTGAGACTTGATACTACCTTAGCTCGAATTCAATTTTTTCTCGTACTAATGCGGTTCATGTTGCTTGGGTCTAGCGGCAGGGACACTGGCTTCATTTCCGAATCTACTTTTTTACAAATAAAGTTAAAACCATTTGAAAAATGTATATCACATATATTCTACATAGTTCAGTTGATATCAAAAATATCTCTGGTATATGTAAAGTACCCACTGAGTTTTGAGATAAGTTTGTGTTCTTTTTTCTATCGTGAAAATTTGTAGGAGTCGTGCTTTCACACCATATAGGTAGTAATCAGTGTAAATCCTCAATTTTACTATATATTTTTTTCCGAAGTGATTAGATTCAACACTTTCAATATTATGCGGAATCAACCAAAGCCATTTCAGGTTGTATAGACTCTAAATCACACATGATCTAATTCGTTACTTAAAATAGTAGCTGCCATCATTGACCTTGAAAGACTCAGTGGATGTTAAAAGCAAATAAGTTATATGATCGCCTTAAATAACATCGAAGACAAGACTGAGGAAGATGTGCGACGTAGACGAGATTTTGTAGTACACCTAATCAATAATTTAATAAATATATATACTGAAATCTTTGATTTGGGATATTCCAAGACTTTGTTGGTTAACTAAACAACGTTTGTTCACTAAACGAAAACCGTGGACACGTTATGAAGAAGAAGACTAAACAATTATCATTATTTTTATACTGAGTCTGATATCTTTCCATCGCTGTACGACTTTTTATTATTCTATCCATATTTCAAAGCGTTTTCAATCTCCATTTGTCATGGATTGTTTGGTAAGTGACAGTTACCAGCTTAGAAGAAATAATTTATAGCATGGTAAGAAAACTGTTATTAGTAGGCATACATTTTTTACTTGTCATAAAACTGAATATTGGATTGGCGTTTTTGAATGTATGAGCGTTCATATGTTTAAAAACGCCAATCAACTGTCTGTTAGCTCAGTTACTACCAGTGAACAATAACGAGTCACTCGTATTACATATGAGTTCGGGCATTATTAAAGTTGATCTATGTTAAGACGTTAGCAAAATGTCTAACAAATACTATCTAACCTAGAAAAAGCCAGCACAATTTTTTTTAACTTTTAAAAGTAAAATATTTCAGGAGAACAGACGATATCACACAAGGCAAAAAGTAACTGTGTTAATATCAAAAACTTCGTCTTTATTTTTGGCCGCAACAAGTATGACTTCGAACTTAAATATTTCTTCGTAGTATATGTTTCGAATAAGTTTATATCAATTGGGTAGACAGAGATTAGCGACCTCCACTTTCATCGGTACGTAGTTACATACACTCGTTTTTGTTATTGGTTCTTGGACTTCTCGTTGGGGCTATTCCTAATTTGGCAGAGACATGTACGCCGAGGTCAATCGCTGGCTTTGATTTCGTTTATAAGAAATAAATTCTGAAATAAAGCCAGTGTCCCTGCCGCTCGACCCGAGGAACATGAACCGTATTAGTACGGGAAAAATTTGCGTTATAGATGAGGTAGGTACTACCGACTCTTAAATTCTTCACATTACCAAATCATCAAATTATTTTCATTGCAAAGATTTCTGATATTTCCCCTATTATGTGGTAATCAGCTTGGAGATACACAACGAGAAATTAAAGTTAAATCGTGTAATAAATAGCGCCATATGGGAATTGATCTGAAAAAGATGGTCGGATGTTTCGATGAGTTTAGCTATCTGATGGTTTTTGAATGCCAGGATCAATTCAGCGAGATTGGGTACGCTGAGAAAACAGAAGTTGTCTATGAGGATGTTGATATTGACATCATTCAGTTTTGAGATATTTTCCGGTCTCCGGTGATAAATAACATAGCTTTGTGTTTGTAGAGTGTGTGGGTTGAAGTCTCTGATGGTCAGACAGCTAGCAACTATTTCCATCAAATAATTAATTTAGTTATCTAAAAAGAAAATGTTGCTAGATTACCGTGCACTTGTACCCAAACACGAGTCTCTTATAAACTTAAAATTTACTACTGCTTGAATACTTTTTTAGTGCAGGAAAAATATATTTTTTCTTCTTTACATACTTAACTTTTATAAATCGTGTAAATACTAGCACAGGTTTAAACAATTTAGCAAAGGAAATATTTTCAATGAAGTACTAAATAATAACAGTCAAGTTCCACATGTTTAACGGATGAAGTAACAATTTATAAAACTATTATGAAAATTATTGAATCGCAATTTTCCACTAGCATACATTTGATTTCGGACCACTATACATATCACTTTTTATTAGAGTACCACAGGGCAAGGTTCTGGGCCCCTAGTATCTAACGAATCCTTTCGATATACTATATATTTCTCTAATGAAATCATAATAACTATATTCCACTTCTGAGCGCGTTTGTCTAATCAAACACTCACCATTTTGTTCATTGTGTATGTTAATTTTGCAATAAGGTTATGTTAAACACGGATCAGATAACACAAGAGATTCCGTTCCGCCTTTGACGTAACGAATTCAAGAAGTTTTCCAAAGTGTTAATTATGTTCAATTGTTTGAGATAAATGATAGTAAATGCGACTGTTGTTCATTTGTTGTATTAATAATATGTATTTTGGTGTCTAAACCGTGGTTCATTTGCAGTTTCTACGACCTTTACTTAAACATTTTAATACGATAATCCTATCATTAAAACGAACAAGGACACTGATAACGTCGGTAGTTTAGTACTCTCGTACCTCAGGATATCTGTTCTGGTCGAATGAATTTAGAAACTAGTCGAAATTGGTCTTATCTGGATGTTTTGTGTAGTTATTCCAGGAGTTAATGTCATTACCCTGGTACTCATAGTATTGGGATTTCTCTAGTTAGAGACCAAGTAATTGACGTGGTTGTTTGGCATATTACAGACTTTCTTTTAATTCCTATACAAATCGATGACGTAAACACGATGCAAGTTTGTTTTGATGAATTACCAATATTTTCAAAAGGCACAGAACACAAATATCTTCTTTAATGATAAAATCAAAACATAAAAAACTAAATCAATACAATAAAAGAAATAAAAAACAAATTTGTTGTTTGATTGTTAGATTTGAATTTGGTCTATGACTCGGCTCGTCAGAGCACTATGAAGTTCATCGCCCTCGCTGCCGTAGCAGAATGGTTAAGAACATACAAAACATTAACAAACAATAAAACACACCCGAGTAATGCCAATAATTAAAAATCTAAAATATTGAAGAAACACGTAAGACATAAATTAAAAGAAACCTACATCCCGAGTGTAATCAAACAGCTATTGTGAATTTTCGTATTAGACATTTTCGTCTCAATGTTGACAACGATTGAAACACTGTTCCTCTTATAAAAGAAGGCAGGTAATTCCATATTTTGATTTTGAAGATGGCTCCAGAACATAGGAGATTGGATAACGAAGCTGAAATGGAATTGGGCAGGCCATATTATAAAGCATGTTAATAACAGATGGAGTAGTGTAATAGCTGTAGAGCTCTTTGAGAGAGAGTTCGTCCAGCGAAGTGCGACTTATACGTCCCATCTCTTGGTATCATAAAATAAAAAAGTGACAGCCAAATGGTGGCCAAGAAATGGCTGTAGAAACGTGATACTTCCTAAAAATAGATGGCCAAATAACAATGTAGGCCAAATAACTACGAGAGGCAGTGGCTGAAGTCGGGCAGTGGATACAGTGTCAAAAAATTAAAAATAAGTCCAATATTTTTATTACAATTCAATTCATCTCAAGTTCCTGGTTCCTAAATTTATATCCAAGTAAAATTGTTTATACCGAATCGTAGCAGTCTCGACAAAGTTTGCAGCTAACTCTGGGCTAGTTTAAATAGTTGTTAAGCAGGCTCTTCCTCTCAAATGTCGTAACTTCAAGCGCAAATTGCTGGTTACATTGTTCCAGGCTTTCGAGAAAACTACATTTCCTTTTTTAAAACTTTTCAGGTTTTATGTTACTCGCACATGAGAATGGCATATTTTGCTCGTTGTAAAGGACTTTAAATAATGTTATTTATGGTTTGACAGTAAAAGCGTTAAAACACCACTACAGAGAAGACGTTAAATCCAACATAGAGTAGCTTACGTCTTTGATCTAGGTGGATCTATTTCTCTTAGTATGTGTAGACAGAATTTCGGTTAGTCTATCGGGGCAAACCCTGGAGGATAGTATGGGGAAAAGACCCTTGCCCTAAACAGATAATAATATCCTTTATAATAATAAGTGTTATATGTCTTAAAACATGATTTCTAAAACAATAGATACATAGTATATCTATCGT
The DNA here is from genome assembly GCF_003589595.1 of Hyposmocoma kahamanoa. Taxonomy (NCBI): domain Eukaryota; kingdom Metazoa; phylum Arthropoda; class Insecta; order Lepidoptera; family Cosmopterigidae; genus Hyposmocoma; species Hyposmocoma kahamanoa. The sequence goes on along the minus strand of NW_020654051.1, from coordinate 2,450,271 downwards.
TAAATAGTTGTCCAACCTTAAAATACTTTTTTTTTCATTTGTAGATAGTATTTAGCCTTCACAAAAATGGTAAAGTAAAACAAGCCACCAAAACACCATATAAAATTTAATTTTCCGAACTAACCAGTTTCGTCATAAACATTCCTCAATTGAGTGTGGACAGTGACAATTCCCAACAATTGATTACCACCCATTAACCGTATCATTCCCGGCCCAACATATTAACTCTTGCCCGCAACAAATAACTAGTTTCTTCACGATAATCAGGCCTTAGAGCTAATTTTCTTCGGGCAGAGAACGGCTCAAACGGTCCGAATGGCCCGAAAACAGTTTTATCTGACCCATAAGACCCCTAAGGAAGTAATTCCGCAAAACAAAGGGTCCCAATAACGACCGTACGGTGCGGATAAGGTATTTGCGATCGGACGCGGAGATACGGCGAAATTATAAAACTTTGTTCGTTTGGCGACTTGTCGCTGATGTCAGATATCGTTTTGAAGAGCTAGACTATTTTGTAACAATCTTTTAGATTGTCGCTGTAACGATGTGGATTTATGCATACTTTGATGGTTTGACTGTTGGATTTGAATACATCTTATAATTGCATTATTTATCGGAAGTTATTTACGCTTTTCACATAGTTGTACAATTTAGTACTCTGGCACAATTTTTTTGCCAGGCCTTCTTTTGTCTCGTATTTTTTCATGCGTGTTCAATCGAAGAATGTGGTCTTAGTCTTAGGACAAATGACCAAAATACAGGGGCTCTCGTAAATTTTATTTTTTAAAGTCTTTGTGTCTTTGCCCATCGTCTGATTTACAGCACCATTATAGACGCTGGTTTAATTTACTGGGTCCATAAAATGTAAAATCGGCTAGTCACAGATTCTCTCTTATTGAGAGAGTGTATCATATTGTAATCCTTCTAAATAACATAAAGATGGAATATTTATGACGTTACGGTGATTGGAATATGGTACAGGTTTACTTGAACGTGTACTTGAAAGACAGAGGAGTCCAGTGTTAAATTACGCTTTAAAATTTATTCCAATCATTTCAGAATTTCAGTATTGTAATATAGATAATGGGTTTCAGAAATGATACTTCAGACTGCTAACGTTCTAATTTAAACATTAATAGAAGGTATCTGAGCTTAGTACCCACTTGCAGGAGACACATGTCCCAAAATACACAAAGGTTAATAAAATGCAATAGGTATGATCTGTAAACTAATAAAGTTATTGATCATGATCTTATCATAATATATTTTTTTCTTTTTTTTTCTTTTTTTAATATTAAAAAGGTAAGCACTATAAATTTGGGAAAAGGACCACCAAGCTGAAATGGGACTAGTCTGTACACGTTTGTAGCATGCACTCACTGAGATGTGATCACACAGCCAGTTGGTGGATGTCCGAGAATGTTTGAGAACAGCCAGCGATGACGAGGTAGACCAAGAAAAAAACTTAAAAAAAATCAAAAAGTTTTTATTGAAGTACAATCGGCATGACAAACAAAACAGAGATTGAGACCATCCTATTAAGTAACTGAATACTTGTATCAGGAGGTCCCGCCCATTTTAGTAAAAACGGTAAGCAATAAAAGATTTCTAACTAATTTTTCTAAAATAATTGACGTGCGCGCGCGCGTGGGCGCGTGCGTGAGTGTGTGAGTGTGTATAGTAATTCTAATATTATTTCAACTATGGATATAATCTAATATTAATTTTATTATTGCTTAATTTATTTTTGTAATTATTATTATTTTCATAATTTTTCTGTCCTATTCCAAAGCAAGATGTTTATTGTAAGTATACTTCCGTATCGTTGTAATTTATGGTTACTAGCCATTGTTTTAGTTTCTCTTTACATTTACGAGAATTTAGGTGATATATTTCTAATTTTATTCACTTTGTTGTAAATATATGCGAGATTGTGATGTGTATTGTCTGAGGGCAAATTTCGTTTTTGTTTGTGGTATTTTCACAACTCTGTCTTTCCTCCCCCTAGTCATTACATCAGGGACAAGAGGCAAAGACTTGTGAAGTCGAAGAACTGTTGACATTATATACAGCTTCCTGACAGTTAAACTTGGACGCATATATTATAAAGGACTGACTGATCAAACCGGGATTAGCAGCAGTTAAGTTCCTTGTGAAAGAGTTCGGCTCAGGGAAGTATCCCCACCTTACCTAATTCTGCCTCCAAGCAGTCATGTGAGCATAACTGTTTTCTGGTTTCGAAGGGTACGGGTGCTGGTGAAATTGCAGGTACATGGGACTTGTCAACTTATGTTTCCGAGTGGCGAGCGTTGTGACGGTGCCCTTCAAATCTTTGCAATTGAAAGCTGTGAATATCACTGCAACTGTCATGGCTAGGCGTGTCGCTTACCACCGGGCGCACCGGGAACTATGGAACCCGGCAACAATAGGCTATTGTGGTTGTTAATAAACGACGCCACAACGTCATGTCATATTAAGCGATGTTGTGGCCGAAGATGTTTTTCATTTGTCTAATAAATATCTATTCACTATAAGCCTTAAACAGCTTTCGGAAAATACAGATGCCAGCAGTGTATTCCATTCCTACGATGTAAGCATCAAAGCGCTTCGTGCGAATAGGTGGTAAATCAATGACATAAAGATGGAGTATTCCGGAGTTTCTAATATACCGAAGGAGGAACGTTGAGTCTGGAAGTAAATTGTAAATTTCCTGCGCATTCTCCAAAATATATCCGAGTTCGTTATTGACGTTATGTTAATGTAAAAAAATGTAAACGATCAGCATTTTTTTAACTTTAGTTACTTACTTTGGGATCAGAGCAACGTTTATGACGTTGTCTAATATTTATTTATTATACTAATATCATACTCGTATAACGTAGATATACCAATTTGTGTTCCTAAATGCGTATCTCTTCCAATAATGACTTGAAAAACTTTTTCTATACAAATAAGACAGTGTGAAACTTTACTGATAACTGTCACCAAAGTTTTCTTACCGAATGGGGAGAAAATGTATTCGTTAACAATAAATTTCCCTAACAAAGTTAAGGCGGGTCTCAATACTTGACAATACGACGGAAAGGGCAACACATAAACAAGATATAAAATATGTCACCAATAAGCAAGACATTTGGTCTTGTCACGGCGTGACTTCATTGCTTAAGCGAGCGGAAATGTTGGTATATATTCTGAATATTCTGTTACTGTATTAGCTGTAATACGAATTCACACCTAACCGCTCACGCGATACATGCAGCCGTAGGCGCATACCACACCTAGAGGTGCCGGTGATGATTTTATACCGATTAATAACATTATACTATATTATATACATTATAGCAAACCACAAAGTTTTTAATGCCTGGGTCTGTCATTTTAAAAAATAAACGACAATCGTGTGAGTGTTATTGTTTGGGCTGGTGATTTCGGTGTTTATTTATTGAAAACATACCGCAAGTAGCGTTTTTTAAGTTTACCCTGAATATATGTAAATGTTTATAAACTATAGAACGTTAAACGTTAGAACCACTCAAACGGAATATTATCATATTTATCCAAATACACCAAAAATTTCATTAGTGCTTTTTAAGTGCAGGATTTGCGGTGTATTACTGCATTTTATTTGAGATGTTTTTTTGTTGAAGTTTTTATAAATGATTTTTATTTATAAAAACTTGTGTTTAAACTGAATTTTTCGGTAGGAGGAGCGCAACGCGTGAGCGGCTAATGGTTATCCCATCTTTGGGTTTTCTTGTAAGTGCAGTCCGTTCCGGATTTTCAAGTAGATTTCTGAACGTGTTTAGCTCGCATTATTATCAATAAATCAGAAATCAGAAACATTGATTGCGTAAATTAGTAAAATATAGATGTTACATGCAATACTGTTTATTATTCTTGGTCAAGCAACGCGTACCATAACGATAGACGTGTCGCAGATCAAATAAAAATCAAATTCATTGAAAAATTGTGACCTCGGCCACATGTCATCATACGTCAAAAGTGAATTTAGCATATGAAAATCATAAATATAATACGAACTGTGTAAATTAAATTATGCATGTGAGAAATTTTATAACGCTTCTATTTAAGCATCATTGGCTTATTTCGTTCATTGAATTTTTAAACCAACCTCCTAAAAAGTTACCATGTTGTAGATGTGGTCCCATTACCCCTAGGGTAATATGGAAGCGAAATAGTCAAATATTTTAAATTTTACTAATAATAACACTCATAAAGAATGTAGAATACACTATAGAATTTGTCATCATTATAAATCAGATAACAAAGCAAAAATTTATGAAACAGGACATATTAAATAAAGTACACATTTCTTCAAACAACAAAAAACAAAATAGTATAGCCGCGCAGCGTAGCGCTGTTCGACTCCGCCCACTTTTCTCGCCTCTGACAATACAAAGTGCAACTTAGCGTTTCAACAATAACGTATACTTTTTTGAAAGGTAGATTGCGTAATATTATATATATAATATACTAAACAAAGTCGATGTTTCTTTGAAAGCCAAGCAAAATCTCTTTTGATAGAAGCAATATATACTTTATTTAGTAGACAGTATTGACTTGAAGCAGCTTCGTTTTTGTGTGTTTGGTTAATGAAATGTTGCCTTATTTTGTTGAGGATAAAATTTATGTTGCTTTGCTCGCTTAAATACAGCGCCGCGCCGCGTTGCGTAGCGTCTTCGTGGTGTGAATCAACGCTTAGGAGCGTGGAAATTATAGTTAAGTAAGACATAATGGAAAATGAAGTGTGATTTATTCCTGATTTCACTACAAAGAACACTCACCACTAAAAACAAATTATTTTTTTTTCGTAAAGCTCACATTAACTAGCATTTTGAGTGTAGTTTTAGTTACATGCTTTTATATACGAAGTATGAACTTTTATTTTACACACAAAATTGATCACCCATTTAACAAAAAATATAAAAATTATCAAATACAAATGGGTTTGTAACCGGCCTTATTTCCAAAGATGGTCGTCACTAGGCGGCCGTACCCGCCAGATTTTTTCATACAAAATTACGAAACTCGGAAATATGAATGAATCCTGCTTGTAATGAAAACGTAATGTGTTATTCTAGTGTCTAATTGATTTAAAATTTGTAATATAACATTATTTTGTACAAAATGAAATCAATATTTATATAATGTAATCATGGACAGGACCGGCAATGGCCTGATTGAGTAGCATCAAGTTTCGAAGCTGCTTTCTTTTAGAAATATTTATGTTAGTTTATGTGTTATTCTACGACGTAATTATATTATCAATTAATTAATCAAATCCATAAAACAACGCTACTTACGGCATGTTTTCAATAAATAAACATCTAAATCACCAGCCCAAACAATAACACTCACACGATTGTCGTGACGTATTTTTGAAGTTGTTTATTTTTTTTAAATGACAAACCCAGGCATTAAAAACTTTATGGTTTGCTAGAGTAGTTACCGAAATAGCAATTGATATTAGTTCTTTTACCTGTTATAACTGCGATAAATCGCATAAATCGATAAATGCGACAAATCGGTATAAAATCATCACCGGCACCTCTAGGTGTGCTATGCTTCCAGAGACGCACGAATCGCGCAACGCTCTGTGGCAGCATGCGGCCATGGCTGCATGTATCGCGTGAGCGCTTATGGAACCTCGTGATGATAGATTTCGTAAAGTGACAACCGAATGGGGGTCAAGAAGTGATTCTAGAAAAGCGTTTCTAGCCAGCGGGACGGCCTGCAGCGAGCTGAATGAGTGAAACAAGCGCAAGTTTATGATGGAAGAGTGAAGTCGGGTTTTAAGTACAGAGATTCCTATACTAACTATAATAATATACACATACAACGTACATACTTATAGTCCTGCACTATGGAAACCCTGTATCGGTGCCGTGGACACACACATAAGTAGACAACCACAAATTACACCCACATTCACGAGAGAAATGAAGGTAGGCCACACAAATGTTTCTTCCGCAACGGAAATCGAACCCGGGACCTCTGCACGGCAGTCCAGCATGGTAACCTTTGAACCACAGAGGCATAAAGGAGGCGGTTATAGACGATGGGATGTTTTTTATATATTCTCTGAAAAAAGTATTGGGACTTGTTTAGTAAATAAAAAAGTGATTTATATTATATTATTAAGTTAAAATCTCTTGCAAATCCCAGTTTTTTTTTTAATCTGCTTTTAGCTGATCTTTAATTAGAAATATCAATGTAACATTTGTATTAAGATGAAATAAGTTTAGGTATTATTTAAAATATTTTTAGGTATTCATTATTACGTTGGGTGTGGGCGGTTATTCGTCAAATTTTATTTTGTCACCTTCAAAATAAACCCCTTCACTGGAAATACAGCTACGCCAACGCTAGACCCAGTCCTCCATACATTTTTCGTAAGCTGATTAAGATATAGTCTTCAACTCATTCAACGAATTTTCTTTCATAGCTGCAATCTACTCGAATCGCGTTCCTCAATGCGGTAAATTTAACATCGGGAACAGGAAAAAGTCCGACGAAATCATACCAGGTGAGTACGGTGGTTGGTCTAAACATTCGTCGAGATTTTGGCTAAAACTCTTGCACAATGATGGCCTTGTGGGACGGTGCATTAATAAGGTAAAAAATCTATGAATTATCATTCCACAAATCCGACCGTGTTCGGCGGATATATACCAATTGCTAAATGCTGTAATCAATGAGCATGCCTTTTGAAATAGAGAAAATAAAACTGTTATTTCTGACGGCAAGGACGACTAATTTACATTGCATATTTATAGTTAAGAAGTTACGTGACTACTTATGAAAAAAAAAACAATATATGTATTTCTGTCAACATCAGGTAGCCTCTTGAAACTGAAATAGTCAGATAGTTTTTGATTGTATGTTCATGCAAATTTCCATAGATGTTCATCTCTAAATCCGCTTCTACAACCTAAGTATCAGTTCACAAAACCCCTCCCTTCTCAGAGCAAGAGTGAAATGTACCGTAACAGGAAATCCTTGAGAGGGCCAATGTCGATCCTTATTTATGAGTCAGCGTATTATTATGACTTGCCAATTTTCCGGGGAATAAAACCCGTTACAGGCGGCCGTTTCAGAGACGGAGCCGCGACAGGGACGGAACGTGACGATGCTGGATTGCTTTCCAATTTCAGTTGGAATTTTGTATGGTAATTTGTCGATTTTTATGGCTGAGTTTAGGGTTGGGATAGTATCAGGGACACTTGTTGTAGTTCCGTGATTATTACTTTTTGAAATTGTACGTTCGATTTACATTCAAGATGTTCACTATTGTTACATCTTGATGGTTGTTATTAAACTCAGCATTACCGGGCATCCAAGTTTTTGAGATGTTTCATCGCATTGTTAATCGCAAATGGAGCAAGATATCACGTGTGGGTTGACGACCATTAACGGAATCTTACGTTTTGTAATGTCCAATTACTGTATAACAAATTGAATATAAATTTGACTGAGTATCACGCCTGTCTCCCACAAGGGTAGGTAGGGAATGTTCTCCACCCGCTTCCTCTTCTCGTATCAATCTTTTCATACACTCCCGTTTATTCACATTCAAAAGATATGAATGTGAATAAATAAACCTATGTATATCTACCAGTGACTTAATGATGTTTTTTTTTTGAAGTTAAACTCTTTTCAAATAAGTTATTGCATACAAATTTACTTTTCATTTCACAACAAAGTATACAAACTGATATTACTTTTACGACCCTTTTTATTGAATCCGATGAGTGTGTTACATAAATGAGCTGTATGAGTGTTTGTTCTAAAATTATTATATCCATCATCGAAAGATTGGTATAAGATTTGTTTATTTTGTACAAACATTTCCCCTTTATAATATTTGTTTTGATAGATTTAGATCAGAGAATCAGGATTCATATGAGTTAATCTTTAAAACGAGATACATCTCTATGAGTGATTCGTTTAAATGGGTGTCGTTTTCTACGCTCAGCTAATGAGAAATCATTGCACATTGTAAGCAAATTGCTCGAATGGGGCCTTCGATAAATTTTCAATTCGGCCCTTCTAACGTAGCAGCAATTTGAATTTTTTTGGTGTAATTTTTTGTTTTTTTTTTTCAGCCCACATTTAAATTGCATTAACGTTAACCCATTACACGCCCCACTACGGAGCGTAAGTTTCCTCTAAGGAGAGGGTTTATGCCATGGTCCGTCACGCTGGTCCAACTTGGGTAGGAGACTTTCTACATTTTTCCAGGGGTTGTGAACATGTTAGCGGACTAAACATTCACAAATAAACATAACAGGGATTCTCAGGGATTTTCAAATAGATAGCCGATGGGGCTAAAGTGTTCTCGAGTAGGTAGACACCCACAAGGTGGATCGATGACCTGGAGAAGGTTGTGGGAATCCGCTGGGTGCAATGCAAGGCCGATCGTTATGGCGAACGTCCAGTCGTGGAAGATGATGTTCTCTCATTAGGTAACCATCTCTTTCGTGTCATGAGAAAACATGTTAATTTTGACTATTTAAAATTTTAAAGCCTAGTTAAAGAATCCTCGTTAAAGAGGCTCTGCATACGACGTATTATACCTTTCCTGTACCTCGGGCGCACCCGGGGCAACAATTGACGAGCTTTGTAGCGTATGCCATCAATACAATAAGAAGAACAATTCATCGTTATCAGATGTTCTCCTCAATAAAATATCACAACACTTTCGCCAGCAAAATTACTGTTATTGGTCTATTCCCAGCTCCTTTTGGTTAATATTGGAGCCAACGACGAGAGAGCAAGCTGGCTTACCCTCGTTTAGCTTTATAGCTGTTGTCTTATTAACGCAAGCCTTTTTTTATTTACCCAGAACAGTAGGAAATAAAAAAGACTTACGAGTGAAAATACATTTTTTGTCTCGCCAGAATAAGACAATTTCCTCCAAGCAATTTTCAGCCTACAATATACATAACTTTGTGACTCTCCCTGCTATAAGTCAGATCACAATCAACAATGAATGTCCGCGCTGGATCCGAATAAGATGCGATAAAGTGTCAGTTGACAGTGGAAATAGGAAAAAGTGAATAATTATTCAAGAAGGAAGCAAGAACAGCTTCTGAGAGGTGGCCTTTTAATCATACTCTCAGCCAAAAGGGCGTTCCGCAAGGTTGTATCCTCGGGCCATAATATTTTATTTTATATTACTAAGAAGGTAATTACGAATGCAACAACGAAAATTCACGGAATAATTAATGGACTTACAATGTAGAACTGCGTAGTAATTCCTTTGTCTCGTTTCTTGAATTAATACTTCTTTTACAGCTTTTGTGATATAATAACGAAATTAATATTCTTACTGTACATTTTTTGAACGAGCACAATTTTTATTCAAAACAATGTATTTAAAATGTAGCTAATTATATATTTTTTCGTATTTATATAAAGAACAGTGAGATGAAATTATTAAAAAAGATTGTAAGGCAAAAAAGGTTTTTTGGTAAAATATACTAATTAAAATTCGTGTTTATTTAACAATCTATTCATAGAGATTCCTTGAAAATATTTTCAACCATTCTTTACTTTGTGTTAAGATTAAAATTTCCTGTACAACTTTCTAGAGATTCAGTCAAGATAATTAGGGTTTATTATTTCGCTAAAACACATTAGTCTGTACAGTTTGTATCATGTAATCGGGCCCCGGGGCCGTATATTATCCTCGGGGGCCATAAAACGGCAAGGGGGAAAGTTATTAACAGGAGTCAGTACTAGTATAATAAATAGTAATAATGTGTCAGACAACTATACCAATTAACTTGGTCTCAACCTAAAGGTACAGGGAACTCATAAGTTAGAACACCAAATTTAAATTTAGTTTAAGTTTAGATTAAATTTAGCGGAGCTGGGAGTCTCATTCTCCATTCAACATCCATCCGAAACAATTATTGTCAAATAAGTAATACACGATCAAATTAAAACGCACATGATGCAATTACTCATTGTGAAAGATTTCTACTACTAATACTATTTCTACTACTAATACTAGATTCTAACTAATATCTATTTCGGCCTTCAAGCAATAATGTAATCATTACTGCGTTTTGGTTTTAAAGAGTAAGAGTACAGGTAAAACTAGAAGCATAAAGAACTTGTCAATTTTCTGTCTCAGTGGATGGGCACAGTGACAGTGCCTATCAGACTTTGCAAGTTAAAGGTCTGAGTGATAGTGCAACTGTTATGTGTAGGCGTGTCGCTTTATTAGCTGCGCGATACGATACGAGTTATTAGTCCTGTCATTTGATACCTTAAAAAAATCTAAAGCTGACATTGCTATCCGCTGCACTACAGAGACTACCAATATTATGAGATGAAAGAAAGGAGCAAAATTTTGTACCACTATATCTAACTTGTTTTTCAATTTCTTATAACAGCGAAAATAAAATTTCTGTATAATTTAGTTAATATTCTACCGCTGCAAAATGATGTATTTGAAGTCATCAACTCATTGCTCATCCCACTGCAGGGCTTGGATCTCTGCAAAGGGAAGGGTTTAAGGTCATAGTCCTACACGCTGATCCAATGCTGACAAAATTTATATTGTCATCTACTTAAATTGAGTTTAAGTAGATGACAATATATATTAGAGAAAAAACATATAAATAAATAAATATATATTGGACAACATCACATGCGTTGCTCTCATTCCATAGCAAGTAAGTAAAGCACTTATGTTATGAAAATCGCAAACAACGAAGATAACACAAACACCCAGACTCGGGACAATATAGAAAAGTTACAAAAGGTTTCTTCATTGACCCGGCCGGGGATCAAACCCGGGACCTCAGAGATGGCGACACCATGAAAACCAGTATGCAAGCCACTCGACTACGGAGGTCGTTACAAAAGATAATACTGTGTCGCGGGTTTGTATAACGAAATCAAAGAGAGTGATTTGTCTGCTTTTACTTAAGATAATGTTTCAAGATAAATATTATATTAAATGATAAATGTGAATAATAATCATGCGTCAGACAACCACACCAATTATACTGTTTCTACCTTATACTAACTAGAGAATTCACAGTACTCCGGGGCATTACCTACTCGGAACATTTCTCATCCAGCACCGGCAGTGCCATCTGTTGCGCCATCAAGGTCGTCAACAAATATATTTTTATTGTAGTAAATGGATGGCACATACTACAGGAGGCTTGTATCCAGCTGTGGATGATAATGATGGTGAACGTAAATAGACTTGCTCTTGCTTGACCACTCTGGAGCAAACATAGTATAATGTACTCGCCCAGAAGATGTATGTACGAAGATAATCGACTAAGTAGAGAACATAACATCATGTCATACATCTGGATATCCGATGGTAAAACGGGGTGAGCGGAATGAGCTCATGGAGTACGTGAGCACACTTGCCGAAGTATATTCGTAAAAAACTGACAGACACACCTTTGCGTCGAGAGACTAAATTGTGATGGTCTTTTTTTCAACGTACTCTGCGTAATGATGAGTAGTATTTAATCATCATGAATAAATATGATTTGAATTCAAAAACCTTTCCCAGACAAACAAGACACCATATCATTAAAAGAAACATGCTTTGTCCCAATACATTTGATACGTTTCCAGCTCCAAATAAACAACGACTATCAATTTATACGAAAATAATAGAACAAGCAGTTGACCGCTTTATATCGCTTGTTTACTGTTTATGAAGACGGCACATATCTTCAACGGATTTATTGTTTATTGTATGAGGGAAAACAACAGCGTCTGCCTTTCGTTGAGGGGACTGTATTTCAAATTAATTTGGATTTCTACTTTCTATAGTTCTTCGTGCATCACGCCCGCTTCTTAACTGGGCAGGCAGAGGTTATGGATCGCAGCTAAAGTCAAGAAAAATCTTGTTACTTATTGTTTTCTTACCTGTTACTCACTAGAATTTTCAAAGCAGCTGCAGTGCCACTCAGAGCTTTAAATCGCAAAGATCTGAAGAACACTGCCACTTCGCCTGTCACCCTGAGACTTAAGTTGACAAGTCTCAGGGCCCTTAACTTTCAAAACCGAAACACAGTATATGCTTGCATTATTGCTTGGCGGTAGAAATAAGTAAGGTGGTAGTACTTCCTTGGAGCTCTACTGCTACTTAACTCTCACTAGGGGTAAAGGAAAACATCGTGAAAAAGGTTCAGAGAATTTGGAAAACGTGTGAAATGTCCAACCCGCATTGGTTCAGCATGGTGGACTGCGGCCAAAACCCTCTTAGTAGAGAAGACCTGTGCCGATTAAGATAGCAAATGTATGTAGACCGCAGTTACCACTTAATAAAAGCGATCAAGGTTACCTATCAGTGGTCCGAAATGACATTGTCTAGAAATAATTAAAATAAAGTAATTTTGAGACGAAAATGTTTTTTTCTTTTAAACCAAATCTAACCGAACTAATCGCGTCTTTGCTATAAACAATAAACATTCAACATATCCTGAAAGAACAACTGTTTCGTTATAATTCGGTTTTCGGTGTAATGAAAATTCGAACAAACGTTATTTCGGACAAAAACATTTTCGACTTTGTGATAGATTACCAACGATCAATAATTTTAACAAAGTTTCTGCTTTTCACGATTTTACTAAAGCGAGTTAATTTACGTAAAGTTACTTTGCTTCTACAATGTGTCAGGTGTGTGTGTACAATGTCATTTATTTGTTTAGTGTTGTCAATGCTGTATTTTGCTATTGTACTGTACGGTAGGGAACTGTTTTTGTTTATAACTACTTAACCGCTCACGCGATACATGCAACCGTGGACGCATGCCGCCACAGAGCGTTGCGCGATTCATGCGTCTCTGGAAGCATACACCTAGAGGTGCCGGTGATAATTTTATACCGATTTATCGGATATCGAAGTTATAACAGGTATAATAACTAATATTAATTGCTATTTCGGTAACTACTTTAGCAAACCATAAAGTTTTTAATGCCTGGATCTGTCATTTAAAAAAAATAAACAACTTCAAAAATACGGCACGACAATCGTGTGAGTGTTATTGTTTGGGCTGGTGATTTCGGTGTTTATTTATTGAAAACGTAAGTAGCGTTTTTTAAGTTTACCCTGAATATAAATGTTTATAAACTATACTTTAAGGAGTAATTTCATGGTAAACGCTAGAACCACTCAAACGGAATATTATCATATTTATCCAAGTACACCAAAAATATCATTAGTGCTTTTTAAGTGCAGGATTTGCGGTGTATTACTGCATTTTATTTGAGATTTTTTGTTGGTATTACGGAGGGTATTTATTTAGCAATGCAGAATAATAATTTTTATTTATAAAAACTTGTAAGTATTTAAACTGATTTTCTAATTTGCGAAACCATATAGCCGCCGATTGGCGGTAGGTTTATCCTATCCTTTAAGGGCCGTGTAGGTGGGGGTAGCGCATCGCGTGAGCGGTTAAGATAGTTCCTATTTCATTGTGATACAAGCTAGTTGTACCCTCAAAAATAAAAGAAATAAATTGAGTGGATTGGATAGGACGATATCCCGCCTTGTATATTATAAGAAAGTAATAACTCCCCTATGTTTTCGTCGGGAGTGTAAGGGCGCATTTATTCGATACGAATTTCATAGCGCTTACCCGAGCAGAGTCCCGTGGCGGCCCGCGCAGCGGCCGCGCGGTTTGTTTCTTTAGAGGAATTTAAATGTTGTGTCCTAGTAAATAGAAATCAGATTCGTCATTAACGTACATGAAGGCGTGGTAACTGAGCGGTCGCAGCGCGGCGGCCGCGCGAATACTTTCTCCTCGAGTAACTGGGCGCTAAATGGTATAGTCTCCCTAACAAGAGAAAGACGAGTATCAACAGATGCAGTGAATAAACGTTGGACATCGGGTAAACTCGTAAACCACGAATATATCCGAATGCTTTTGCCGCTTCTGTAAATTATTGAATCGATTACTGACGTGTTTGTGACTATTTAAATACGCAACTTGCATAGTCAATGTCTACCGTTTTCTTGTTAACGTGTTCGGAAATTTTCGTGGCTTCCGAGTGTTTCCGATGTTCAATGTTTATTCGGTACTTGTATCTGTAGTAAGAAATATTGGCGAACCTACAACATAAATTCGGCATTCTCTTTTGTTTGTGATCGTACCTTGTTTATTGCCGGCATGAAATCTGTAACCGTCATTTATTGATTTCTTTATTTAATTGTCTTTGAAGTGAAGTGAGCTTAGGGTTTAGATATGGTTTTGTGAGCAAATTCTGTCTGTTAAAGCCCAGCTCCTATGGAGGAGATGACACGGCAGGGCTTCTTAGATGACGAAAGTAACATACCATAATGAAATAATAACTTAATGCACAGAGTTAACAAAATTTAAATTGTGAGAGACAGGAGCCTAAACTAGGGAGCCGAAACTGTGTCTTAGGTCTCCTGGTCCCCCCTCTTGATTGAACAGCTTTTCACTCTACTTAAGTTATAGTAGATTACATTACTAAACATCAATAATAACTTAAAAATTACTTTTTGAACATTTCTTTTTCCAACAATATTAATATGACATAATAAGTTTTGGGAAAGAGACTGTGTCAAACGCATTTGCACGATCTAGAAATATAGTTAGACACGCCTTTTTATGATCTAATTTTTTTATAATGAAGTCCGTGAAGCAGTATCCGCCGATTTACCTAGTCGAAAACCGGATTGTGACTCCGAGAGGATATTTTTTGTTTCTAGATAGTTAGTGAGTCTTTTGTTGATTATTTTTTCAAATATTTTAGACGTAGCTGGTAATAATGATATTGGTCTATAGTTGGTTACACAGTCTCTTTTCCCATTTTTGTAGATGGGTACAACAATCGATTTTTTTAACGCACGGGAAATACACCAGTACTCAGGGATTTATTAATTAAATAAGTTAGTGGAGGTACTACTGTTTCTTTTATAGTTTTTAGGGTGTGAGAGCAAATATTGTCCCAGCCAGCTGCGCTGTTGGATTTCAGAGACACTATTGTTTTTTCTACCTCTTCACAAGTAGTACCCAAGAGAGCAAATGAGTTGGTAGATGTCGAATGCGTGAAGACGTTACTGGACATACAGGATAAATAACTGGGAATTTTCCCAGTCAGCTCTGAACCAACCTGTGCAAAGAAACTGTAAACTGCATTAGCTGATTACATTTCAGTGTCCTTGATTTTTAGTAATTCTTCTAATTGATCTTTTTGTTTACTGAGGTGTGTAATATTTTTAATAGTTTTCCAAAGTTTTTTTATTATTATTAGGGGTTAAAGTATGAAATTGCCGTTTTATTGCAATAGGTTCTTTGAATTTTCATAGAATCTTCATGGTTTGAGGTTTTCGAATGAAACTTTTTTCAAATGGTTTCTGTGATTTTTTTTTTTAAATTTGATACATTTGAATATCGACTTTCAATTGTTTTTGTTATTCAATTCAGACAAGAAAGATGGATACTGCGAAAATTCGAGTGATTTTTGAATACGAGTTCCGACGCGGAACTAACGCGGCAGAAACAGCCCGCAATATCAATGCTGCGTTTGGAGAGGGGTCTACTAATGAACGCACCGTGCGATTTTGGTTTAAACGCTTTCGTGATGGAAATTTCGACTTAAAGAACGAGCCACGAGGAAGACCGCCCACACAGGTGAATAACGATGAATTAAGAGAGATAGTGGAAGCCGATCCTAGTCAAACTACCCAGGAATTAGCGGCATGGTTTAACGTTACCTTACCCACAATATTGACTCACTTGCGTCAAATCAATAAAATAAAAAAATACGAAAAATGGGTGCCTCATGATTTGACTGATCTGCAGAAAGAAACGCGTGTTGAAACTTGTGTTGCCTTGTTGAACCGGTACAGAAATGAAGGAATATTGGATCGAATTGTAACATGTGATGAAAAGTGGATTCTTTATGATAACCGGAAAAGAAAAATGCAATGGCTGACCCCAGGTCAAATGCCACAACAGTGTCCTAAAGCAAAACTTACCAATAAAAAGGTAATGGTAACTGTTTGGTGGTCTCAGCATGGTGTTATTCACTATAGTTTTCTCCGATCTGGTCAAGCAATAACGGCAGATGTCTATTGTGCCGAACTCCGAACCATGTTGACAAAACTAGCAGTAAAACAGCCCCGACTCATGAATCGATCTTCACCATTATTGCTCCACGACAACGCGAGACCTCACACAGCACGAGAAACCATTTTGACCCTTCAGGAAGTGCAGTTAGAAACCATTCGTCATCCTCCGTATTCACCAGACCTTGCTCCAACGGACTACCATTTTTTTCGTGATTTGGACAATTATCTACGTGATAAGAAGTTTTCTTCCCAGGAGGCAGTACAAAATGCTTTCACACAGTTTGTGCAGTCTAGATCGTCGGAGTTCTATCGCAAAGGCATTAATAACCTTCCCATTAGATGGCAGCAATGTATAGATAATAATGGCAACTATTTTGATTAAATAAATTTGTTAAAAATTTAAAAATAAACAATTTAGATTTTCAGTACAAATCGGCAATTTCATACTTTAACCCCTATTATTTTTAGACGTGAGGAGCTCTTTTTTTTCGTACTGCTGTTTACAATTTTTTAATATAGTGTGGCAAAAATTTCTATATCTTTTATATGTGATACTTTATATTTTGGTTCTTTTTTTACTTTGATATGCATTCTATCCGTGTTCTTAGTACACTTCAAAAGTCCAACTGTTATCCAGGGTTTTTATCAGGGAAATGATATTATAGTTGAAATTTCTTATTTCGGCATGTGCTTTTCCGGGCGGCTGGGACAAGTCGAGGATTTTGTTTTATTTTATTTATTTTATATATTTTAATTTTGTTAATTACGACTTTTTATTTTATTTTGCTGTGGTAACAATATTTTTTTGTATCTATGTGTTGTGGCGTAGCAATAAATGTATATTCTATTCTAAATTTGACGGCTAAATTCTGTCAATATTCTTGTATAAAAGAAAGTACGACTATGATAGTAGTAGTAGCCGTTGTGTCATATTGAATAAGGACTAAAAATATACACGTTTTGGATGAAAATTTTGGTTAAAACTTACAATTGCAGTTAGAAGTTCTACGGTGCCAACCATCGTCTGTTGTCTTCGTGTAACGTCCACAATAAATGTGTTTGTGTAAATCATTCAATTTTATCAGTATGGCGCTGTTGATACTTTTCTATGGAGAAGCAGTAGGCAGCATCAAAACAGAAAACACTTGGAAATCGTTTCGTAAAGTTGCGAGACGAGGATTGAATGTATATGGCAAAATTTCAATTCTCTATAATCCATTTATCGATTATGGAATAATAATTTTAAATTTTTGCAATGTAAAGTATGAAAAGGAACCCGTCTAAAACTAATGTCAAGATTTATATATCCGTTTTTACATTTCCGTCTGTGAATTCCAAATTCAAACAGAAACAGGTATTTTCTAAAACAGAAAATAAAATCCGAAACTGGCAACATGTTCAAACATTCACCAGGAGTTCTAAATTCAAATTCAACTCGTTCGAACATGTCCGCGCTTAGGACTTCCGCTGTGGTACGCGAGTTGTAGCCGTTGAACGCGGACCTTTGTTCCACAAATTCATTAAAATATATCCACCGAGAGTTAAGGCTAAGACCAGACTTGTCCACCCTGGTTTAATAATCATAATAATCGTTTAGGTCACCGAAGACGCAAGAATCGTCAACAGACGCCCAAAATCATAATAAAGTTAATTTATTGTAGACTTGATAATTTGACGACACGACGACAGCCAGTAAGCTGCAGCGGTTTGCACTGTGGGCTCTGTATGAGGGGTTCTGGGTTCGATTCCCGGTAGGACCAATTTGGGAAATTGACTTTTTCTAAATTGGTTCTAGTATGGGTGTTCTGGGAAGTAGCCCAGAGTGAATTCTGTTCCGCTGTTACACGTACATGAACTCTTTAGTTCGAGACCAAGCAATTGGTGTGGTTTTATGGCACATAAAAAATATAACCCTTAAAAAATACAAATTACAATAGTCGAAGAAAAAGATGCTTATTTCGTGGTACTATAAAAATCCGCTAGATGGCAATGACCCATTTTATCCAAATTTCGAATTGCGATTTGTAAGATTTTTCCACGAATTATGACTATTTCGACCGAATTTTGGTTATGTGAGATGAACATCGGTAACTTATGTAATCACACTTAAAGCAAACATGTCATGCCATTGTGATGATAGAGTTCAAAATTGTAAGTTCAACTAAAATTTAAGGTGCAATTGAGACTGGTGTTCAACATCACATCTCAAAGACCTTTTCATAGTTTTTGGCGTAGGCTTTATTCAACCGCGTGCAGCGATTGCAACCTGCATACAACACGAAGCGACCTCGGAGTGCACTTCAGTACAGAATCCATGCGCCCATGAAACTTTTATGTAAAGTGTTACCAGGTAAAGGAATGCAAGATGAGCAAGATCTCTTGAGGTGGATGTAGAATACACGATGAGCGCAAGAACTAGGCAGATTGAAAAAGAGCATTAGTAAGTTTCGGTTCACATTGCTTTATTGACTGTACATTTTATTATCTACGTCTCTATATTTATTTTTTCCCGTTACGAACAATTTTAAATTAAAAAAAACAATTTAAGTTAATAATGGTATTTTTCTACTCCTGTACTTTAATCTGTCTATTATAATTTTATAAACCATATCACAAAGGTGCTCTTTTCAATTCAGAATCAATGTCTTTAGTACTCGCTAACAAACTGAAAAATGTCATTAAGTTCTGTACACAGACCTATAATGATTATCAAAAAAAAGAACGTTGTATTTTTGCTAATTCAAATATCAAATATGACGCTACTCAAAGGCTCTACTGCCTCCTGATTAGTTAAATTGGCCTAAAGATTTTGCAACCGGGCCTTAAACCTTTGATGAAAAAAAAATTTGTTAAAATATAAGCGGTACTTGGCCACATCTATTTTATCTCTTTGGTTTTTTGTTTAGTAGCGTTTGTTTGGCTTTCCTCTAAATATATGAAGAGGCTGTATGGTGTAACCTTTGTCTACCCAAGAAAAAGTGAAAATTTATTTATAAAAATTGGGGTTGCTGTCATGGATTCAACAAAATATACAATAAAATATTAGTTCTATTTCATGATTTTATTTAGTGGTAGAAAAAGTATTGAATCATTACATAATTAAGTCTTGAAATCTGGTACCTATTACTTATGCCATTCGGCACGATTGCATATTACGGTACGTACTTATGACTTAAATTGGGTATATTTGTGAATGAATTTGTTAGCAATACCTCTCGCTAACGATAAGCTAAAACCTTAGAATAATAACGCATAGAATGATAGTTTCATATCAAACGAACTGTCACAAGTGAGGCAAAAATGAAATTCATTTAGGCGTAAACAACTTGTATCTACGCTCGTCGGCACGCACACAAATGTACAAATAATGATGCCATGGAATAACATTTCCCTCAAAAGTGTAGTATAAGAAGTATCTATTTTATGTTTGTCTGACGTATTTTTACACTCATTTACCGCACATTTCGTCATTTTTAGCTAAAATTCTGGAGGTGTTCGCGGTGCAAGTTGACCTTGACCGCTCGTGTAGGCCCATTGGAAGTGCTTCAATTTGCCTCACTTAGCGTGTGCGGACTAGGTTTCTATGCGTTATTATTCTAATGGTTATGATTCATCACAATGTTTTACACATTGTGATGAATCTTGCACGTCTAAGAAGGTTCTCAACCCTTGGAAAATGTGTCGCATTGAGCCAACATGGCGGACTACAGCCAAAGCCCACTCCTCTAACAGTAGAGCATGTAATGGGCTGATGAAGGCGCAATTTAAGCAAATTACACTTGAAATCTTTATATTAAATAAACACTATTACTTATTGGTAAGGCCAATTACGTACAATTAAGTACAATATTCTTTAGTAGCAGAAAGCTCCTTGTGAAAGAGCTCGTCCAGGGACGCATTGCCACCTTACCTATTTCTGTCTGTATTTACCTTTCCGTCGAGCAGTAATGTGAACTGCGTTCCGGTTTGGAAGGGTAAGGGTGCTGGTGAAATTACAGGCACATGGGACTTGTCAAGTTTTAGGATGACAGGCGCAGTGGCAGTGCCCCTAAGATCTTTACAATTAAAAGCTCTGAGTAGCACTGCAACTGTTATGGACAGGCGTGTTGCTTCTAAACGGGTCACTACTATGGGTTTTTGTTCATCGTGATCCAAGTAGGCGTAGGCTGTTTAATAACCTTTGGTGTAAAGTTTTTGTGTCACTATAGTTTTAAACATCGACTTTTGAACCTTATTACTGGATCGTACACAATGCCACTTAAAAGAATTTTTTAATACAGTTGCTCAAAACGTGGTATTTTTCGCACTACAAATCGTGCGGAAAGTTGGATTTCTCGCACTAGTGCTTTTTACTTTTCCAGTTTTTTTTAATTTACTGTTGTTTTAAGTCTTAAACATAGAACTAAAGAGATTGTATATTTATTTCATATTTAAGTGCTTTGCGACGTAAGTCATTCGTCATTACTATACTATATCTATGGAGAGACCGCATTTTTACACCTATGAAGTAAATGCTCCTTAGTAGCGATTATGTAGAAAATAAAGTAATATAAAATAGTAATTTTAATGTGACTGAATACTGGCAACAGTTGCCATATTGAAAAAAGTCGGCCAAAAAAGTACTAATTTTTTTCATCGTTTACATTCCCGCCTTTTTCATTCACTTTTTTACCATTTGATTTTGTTATTGACAAAGGAATAAAATGAGGTTTTTTTAAATACTGTTTTATTTTACTTTCAATGTAGGTTTTTCGCAAATGTATTAAAAAACGTTGTTTGATACACATGCGGATTTGTCATTTTCACTTGTCTCGAGTCTTGACTCGATGCCTCGAGACTCGTGAATAATGACTAACTTTCCGCACTTGTATCAAAAATAACTATTTGTACTCTTATACTTTCTGTCAATTATAATGTCATAAACGATAATAATATAACAAAACCGCTCTTTTTAGTTCTGAACCAAAATTCTATTGTCTACGATACTCGATAATGAAATGAAAAAATTCTGTACACAGAGCTATAACGAGTTTCAAAAAAAGAACACCGTATTTTTGCTAATTAAACGGATTGTTTGAGTTTGTTGTCGTGGATTGTTAACAAAATATACATTAAATATTGGTTGTGTTTCGTTATTTTAATGTATTCGTAGAAAAAGTAGTGCATGCGACCATTGGATAATTAAGTCTTGAAATCTCGTACTAAACACAGTACTCGACTCTAAGAACTCTCATTGTAACTCTGTGAAGGCGACTATCAAGAACAGTCAGTTAGTTTTTATTTCTCGTGTTAATGATAATATGTTATTTTACATGATTTTA
>NW_020654051.1:2424242-2428833 GCF_003589595.1 Hyposmocoma kahamanoa | reverse complement strand
AGCCGCTAAATTTTCGTACCGCGTGCTGTTGAGACGGTGGGTTGTTAAGGTAGTGATGCGAAAAAAATTGTACCGGAAATTGGGCGACGGCTAAGAGAGAGTAGAAGGTTGTCCATTGCCATACAGCGAGGAAATATGGCTAGCGTTATGGACACTTTTTGACGAGTATGCATACTAAATCATAGGTCTGAAACTTGTATTTTGTAACTTCATAATTGTTTAATAAATAATAAATAAATCTATTTCATATAAACTTATTAAATATACCTAAAACTGTTCCCTGTAAATTGAAATATTAATAAATGAAAATATTCAACAATAACACATACGTTACAAATTAAAAGATACCGTAGAGTTGTAGTAACAGTAGAGTTCCTCGTAAAAGAGTTCGTCCTGGGAACTAATGTCAGCATTACTGCGTTCCGGTTTTGAAGGGTTGTACTGGAGAAGTTACAGGCACATGGGACTTGTCAATTTATGTCTCAGGGTGACGGGCGGTGGCAGTTCCCCTCAGGACTATCTGATTAAAAGCACTGAGTGGTACTGCAACTGTTATGGACAGGCGTGTCATTTAGCACCAGGTGGGCGACTTGTTCGTCCCGTCACTTGGTCTCGTAAAAAAAAGAGAAACTTGCTAACTAAACTATATTTTTTCAACACAAAACCGTGTAAAGACTGCCAGAAAAAGCTCAAAGAAAATAAACCAAATCTACGGATACCTACAATTTTTTTTTTATTCTGTTAATTATGAATTCAGTGGGACGGCGGTTTTATGCACTTCAGATAAGGCTGACGTTCCAGTGTTTAGAACAAGCGATTGTTATGCGACTTTATTACGTTACTAATACCTAAAAATGTACTGAAAGATTTTTTGTTGTAATTTAGTAAAACACAAATAGTCCATATAACAGTTTATTTCCGACACTGGCTTAAACTTACCGTGTACACCATATTAAAAATTACTTTACCTGTCAGTGTTACCACAGTACAAAAGCTGAAAACTATGCTATGATACTTTTCTCTACTTTTTCAAAAGAAAAAAAAAATAAGGAAAATAGGAAAAGTTTTTTTTTGTAGAGCAAAAAAAAACACCAAGTATTACTACATTTTGTCACGGGACGAGCAAGTCGTGTGACTGGTGTTAAGCGACACGCCTGTGCATAGCAGGTGCGGTGCCACTCAGAGCTTTAAATCGCAAAGATCGAAAGGTATTGCCACTGTACCCGTCACACGGAGATACAAATTTACAAGTCCTATATGTCTGTGGTTTCAGCAGCACCTTGTGTCTCCAAAAGATATTGTCTATTGAAATTTGTAACATTGTCATAGTACTTTTTTTATATTTTCACCCATTTGGGTAGGCAAAGGTTTTATCATGCAGCCTCTTCATGAAAATTTATCTTCCATTGATCTAATGGCAAAGGCGACCAGCGCCTGTTCTGTAGTTTAATTCTTTCAGTTTATTTCATAAGTCACGAAAGATAGATGTTATGTATTTGTATAGGACAGGAGGATAAGCTTCTATGTTTTTCAATAGGTCTTCTGTTGAACGCGGGATATCCTCAGGTTTGCTATATATTTCCAGCAGGCTTTGAATGAGGCCAAGGCGTAGTAAAATAAAGGATGTACAATTATTAATACAAAGATCGAACACTCAGAAAAAACACTCAGAAAAAATTCCTTCGATCCGGTCGGATTCGAACCGAACGTCTTCTTGCATACCGTGCCAGACGCTATACCAACTAAGCCACGGAACGAACCAACGGACCTCACGAATTTTTCTATGTGCTTGCGTCGTGTCTTTGTACTTGATTTTTCAACGACTTTTTAGTCGTAGCGCCATCTATGAGAAATCTTTGACAGATTTATCACCCAGTTAGTACCTTTACAGCTACCAGTCCTGGCGAGAGATGTCGCTATTCACTGTATTAATTAAATTTTTATTGAATTGCTATTCAATTATTTTTTGTGAAATTACTCCACTACTTGAGTACTTACGTACGTAGTACAAACTAGTGGAGTAATTTCACAAAAAATAATTGAATAGCAATTCAATAAAAATTTAATTAAAGGATGTACATTTAAAAAATATATGGTCCAAAGTTTGACCGGCACTATTGCAGTAGGTACATATTGGAGAATCAATAATGCGCATGCGATGGAGATGAGCATTGAATCGAGCGTGTCCCATTCTCAATCTCGATAGGGTAGTAAAAAATTTTCTTTCTCTTGTGTCATAGTACATTTATGACAATCCTCGCTTTTGTATTATGGTATTGGTGATCTCATTGGCCCAGCGGTTAGCACAGCCGGCGTTAGATTTTTTTTATTGTATTAAGTGACGGGACGAACAACTCATGCACCTGGTATTAAGCGACATGTCTGCCCATAACAGTTGCAATGCCACTCAGAGCTTAATATTGCGGAAATCTGTCACCCAAGTTGTTAAGTCCTATGTGGTTGTAACTTCATCAGCATCCTTACCCTTCTAAAGTGGAACGCGTACTACGTACATTATTGCTTGGCGGCAGAAATAGATAAGGTGACATGACTTCCCTGGACAATGTTTTTCACAAGGAGCTCTTAAAGAAAATGATTAATAATTAATTAAGAAAAGTAATATTAATGCTATTTGTTTCTTTCCGTATCTATCAAGTACAATAAATAATTTCAGCAACTGTTTTAAGAGTCTATACAACCTCAAATGGCTTTGGTTTCCGCATAACAGGGAAAGCGTTGAATCAAACATTTTGTGAAAAAAAACTAGTAAAATTGAGGATATAAACTGATTACTATATGGTGTGGAAACACGATTCCTACAAATTATCATGATAGAAAAAAAAAACCACAAAATTACCTTTTTTTTCTTTTTCTTTTTTTTTTAATTTTTTTTTTGACTGGGGGAAATCTTTATGGAATCTTTATGGATTATGTGGGGACTCTCCCTCCAGGCTGGAGGGCCTACCCCACTATAACCCCCCCGGGTTTCCCTCTCGCCGGTTGAGTCGGCGCCGTGGGATCAGTGAACATTTACTACGACGCCGCCCGGCACCACAAAATTACCTGGAAATTTTACGTGAAAACCTTCGTATTCATTAAGTACTTATGATTTTTTTATGTCAACTAAATAGAACACATATAGTTTTTTTTTTCAAATTTCATGTTTCAAACGGAAACAAAAACCGTATTACCACTACAAAAATTTGAATTCAAGCAAAGTTAGTAATGGATTAAATCATGTTGTGATTAATTCTATCAAGAATCTTGATAGACTTGATTAAAGTCAATATTTGTTAATGTGGTTAAATCAATTAACGTTGAAAACATTCCAACTTTATTCAACAAATCGATGGGTTTCTAGAATGGGCCGCCGCCGTCACTAAAACATCGAATTCATCAGGAAAATGGTTTTAGAAACTGAAGCGTATTTGGCGTGCAAAGCCGGCGAACCGTGAACCGTCCCGATGTTGTCACGTGATTAATTTAACTAATACAAAGCTTGAAATCCTATATATAATAAAATCTAACATTTCTGAACACAACTGTGTAGAAAAAATAAGCCAAAAAGTTTACTATTTTATTTTGGGACCCATTCATGAAACACAAGGAAATATGTAAAAATACTAACTGTAAATCCATTTCCATCTGCTTCCATCGTGTGCACACAAATCTTGTTATTTTTTTAACAAAAAGCTCTTTTACAATTTTTTTACCGACAGGACTCCATGTATGTTATATATCGTTAACTATATTTATTGTATTTTTTTATCATGATATTTGTTTTATTTGTTTATTATGTAAGAGCGGTTACACACGGTGATGTTTAGTAGCGAGGCTAACGCGATGCAGTCGCTAATCGACTACCTTTACACTCGCGCGCGATTTTAAGCAGAGATGAGATTGCATCGATGCAAGAGATTGCATCGATGCAATCGCCTTTAAATCGCAAATGTAGCGATGCAAACGCGCGTATGCGTCGCTGCCAAAAGTAGCTGTGTGTGACTCTATGATGTTTTTATTTCTCGTGTTAATAATAATATGTTATTTTACATGATTTTATATTTAATAAAATACTGTTTTTCTAAACATCAATATTTTTTTCATAAATGTATTCTGTTGCTTGTGTAAGAATGTGAATTTCTGTAAACGTTGGCTCCATGCACTACCATATCCGCATCTGGGAACTCCGCTCAACAGCGACTCGGTTCGGGTGGTGGTTGCTCTTCGCCTGGGCTGCGATGTGTGCGAACAACATCTTATGTGATGTTTTTACTGTCATCAAGACTAAAGCATAAAGACTCAATCGAAGGCTATGACAAAATTGATAAATTATTTACCTACTGTGAAATACTTCATGTAAAACATCGACTTACAATTATATGGACGTCGGGTCCGCGCTAAAAAGTGTCCGCACTTTTAAGGCGCTAAAATCGTATACAGAGCGCGACACTCCGCTTTAGTCTTCATTTGTTCTACTGACAGCGCGATACTGCGATGACATTACAATTTAAATTTCGAATAGGTTGACTTGGGACATTTTTTTCGTGGTTTTTGTATTAGACCCGTCGTCCATTTATTTGTAAGTCAATGA
>NW_020654051.1:2408027-2423842 GCF_003589595.1 Hyposmocoma kahamanoa | reverse complement strand
GTGGTTTTTGTATTAGACCCGTCGTCCATTTATTTGTAAGTCAATGATGTAAAAGCAAAATTTCAATATTTGGCCACTATTGAAAACTTATAAAACTGAATTTAAAATTAATGTAACGACCAAGTATAATAAGGCGAGCCTGT
Source organism: Hyposmocoma kahamanoa (assembly GCF_003589595.1). NCBI lineage: Eukaryota > Metazoa > Arthropoda > Insecta > Lepidoptera > Cosmopterigidae > Hyposmocoma > Hyposmocoma kahamanoa. Next base: position 2,423,699 of record NW_020654051.1, on the reverse strand, counting down.
GAAATTAATTATATATGTCCAACAGTAAGTAAGTATTATGGTAAAAGAACAAATAGAAATTTCTTGCCAATTGTATTTAATAAATTAGATTGTTTAGGGGCACAGAACTTGTAAATTAATTCACTTTGAAGAAAAAATTAAAATTTATAAAAAAGCTTGTAAATTTAGTTAAAGTCTACATTAGTTTTCTACACGTAAGTAGTTATACTATAATTTTTTAATTGTGAGTGTAACCTCTCCAACAAACTGCTTTTCGCAGTTTGGTAAGAAATTGTATTTTGTCTTCTTGGATGCCTTATTTGTACGAAATAAATAAAATAAAAGAATATCGTTGGTTCCGTACTCTTATGTCATTCTTCTGTCATCCACGTCAAAGTCGTGTCTAACAGTCTATTATGTAATAAGTTACATTTGTAAGGAACTTATTACATATAAAATACAGACAAAATATGGTGACGATATTTATCGTCACTGGATTTTGTCTGAATAAACAGTCTGTGTAGTGAATAAGTGTACAGTGTTTTATTAAATGCGATAGTATGGGGAAATCCGAAACCACAGAACATACAAGGAAACTGTCATATTCTTATGACAGTTATGTTGTACGTTCCGTTAAGTCATTTTTTGTGAAAATTTAAACATCATTATGAAAAACCATTTTAATAAATTTGACTGACGCTGTCGCTTTGACGCTGTCCCGATATTATCTTCCCATTAAAATCATACTTATAAGGAACTGAGTCTATTATTTAAAAAAAAGTCATTTAAAAAAAATTAGTCAATTTTATTCATTTTTTATGAAAAATATTTTATGAAATTTGAACGACGTCAGCTGTCCCAATTTTTTTCGTCCCATACAATGAAACGATCCCTTCAGAAAACTGAGTCGATTACCGTTAAAAAAAAATTAAATCAATTTTATTATTTTTTATGGACAACTCACGCTAGACCAAAAAATTGACTATACCAAAATTGTTTTCACAAAAAAAGACTTAATGGTTAATCTTCTATGGTTTTGGATTTCCCCATAAAAAAAAACTGTGTATTTAATTCAGCTGCCGCCTCCCTCGCCCATTCGTCCACAACCACAACATCTAATAAACATTTTTTGGTATACTACAAAGTGGCACTGCTTAGCGCTAAGTGTGAAGGAGCCTAACGTATCTCAGTCTTGCACTGTGAGTGGTCGCACTCACGCTTCGTTACGCGCCGTCGAGATGGGTTTGTCTCAAAGGGAACGAGAAAATCTGCACATTTCTTTCTTTTTTTGTGCCTCCAGCGGGTTTTATGGCTCAGTCCTGTTTGTCAGTTTCTTTCGAGAGCTTATGTTTTTACTCGTTAAAATAATCACTGGATTTCTTTGGTGTTAATGGATTTGCGTTTGCTTTTATTATTAACTGATTTCTTTTTGGGAGTTTTTTCTTTTAATATTTATTTATAAAACGAATTTGGTAGTAATTTGAATTCTTTTTTTGAAATTTTAATGATTTAACGAAATGGTACCAAAAGCGACGTTATGAGCACGGCCATGGGAATTTATATGTTTATTACTTTGTATTTCCATTAAATAATTGACGGTACTGTCCTCATTATCATAAGTAATGTAATATGCATTTTTAGCGAAATTGAGTTATTATCATTGTTTTTATTTTATTTTATCATTTGTTTATCATCTCTGATCAGCAATACAAGATCTACAATTCTCTCTAATCAGATTTTAATATGTTATTTAGTTTCAGTTTATGGCATCAATCAGTTATGGCAAGAACGGCAGGGTAGGTAGAATGATTCTCCCAAAGGATTATGAATAATGTCTCAAATGTTTCTCTTCAAAACGTCACTTTAGCAACAACATTAATCTTTTCGATATTCAATCTTCTCACGATGTTATTCTTTACCTTTGGCGAATAGTATTGGTATGAAAAATTCACTGACGTACATAATATACCATGACGAGAATTAATAACGCACACACTCGCACACACTCAACATAGCCCCGCACTAGGGAAACCCTGTGTCGCGGGTGCCATGGACACACACATAGACAACCACAAATTACACCCAAACTCACGAGAGAAATAATTGTAGGCCATACAACTATTTCTCTCGGCCCGGGAATCGAACCTGGGACCTCTGCGTGGCAGTCCGGCATGGTAACCGTTCGGCCACGGAGGCAGTTGAAAACGTTAGAACTACATGTCGTTTTTCAATTGGGAAAAATTGTTTTACTAATATAATTTAAACTTTATCGTAATGTCACATCGTTGAAAGTTCCATATCTATTGTTATAACGTAAAAAATATATAATAATGTATGAATTTAAAACGTTATTATTGGAATATAAGTATTATTTGCTTGCGTCACCTTTCCATCTCGTAATTGTCTGTTCTAAAGTTGCCTTGGCTATTTAAGAATAAGGTCATTGGTGGTCACATTATCTTAGAATAGAATATCATTTACTTCTTGTAAATATGGTACAACAAAAGCAGAAGTTTTATAAAAACAATAGTAATTATGCTAAAATGCTAAGATTTAAGTTAAAAATATTAAAAACGTGATATAAAAAGTGATTCAATTGAATAATTACAAGTTGTCATGTAGATAATCATTAATAGTATAATAACATTTATCAGTCGATGGCGATGTCAGTTTTTTTAATAACGCTACTTACGGCTTTATGTTTTCCGGTAGTTTATTACATATTTTTGGTGCCATCCAAACTATACTCTTTCTTAACAAAGCTGTTTTGTAACTACCTGTTAACAATAAGCTGAAGTACGGTGATCCTATATAGGCCTTGCTCTGACATCCGATAACTTTCAAATTGATATATGTTCATTTTTACACACATACATATTTCCAAAAAATATAAAGAGGGCAGAGTTAATATGCGAGGCACAATAAACATTTGTTGGCATCTTTCTGTGGGTCTTAGCCCACACATAGCTCTTATGGACCTTTTTGGTATTTGAATATGTTTTCTCTTTCACTACAATTTCCCCTGAATATAATACCAAACCTTAATGTTGATGCAACTCATTGATTTACAAATAAATGGACGACGGGTCTAATACAAAAACCACGAAAAAAATGTCCCAAGTCAACCTATTTAAACGTAGTGAAATGTAAAGGAATATGAAAAAGCTAAAACGTTGAATTTAAACTGCAATGTCATCGCAGTACTGTCTAATTTTGCTTGCTTCGCTGTCAGTCGAACAAACGAAGACTAAAGCGTGAATGACGCTCTGTATACGATTTTAACGCCCTATAAGTTCGGACACTTTTTAGCGCGGACCCGACGTCCATATAATTGTAAGTCAATGATGCAACTAAACCATTGTGAGTTACACGAATATACACTTTTTTAAATGCCTTTCAATCTTTTCAATCATATTCCGTCCCAAGGCGATAATATTCCGTTAAAAAACCTCAACATCGTAAATAAAACTTCAAATGGTATAACCAAAACACTGAAACATCATATTATGCCGAATTAGCCCCTAAAGTCGCATAAAAGCAAACACCCCATGGGCGTGTGCATTAAAAACGAGCGCAAAACAAAAGTTAGCCCGATAATGTGCGAACTAGAAAGAAGGTCCAAAAACATCCCTGTGCCGGCTTTTGGGACGATAATGTCACACCAGTGTCACATTTGGGGCACAGTATATGCAGGAATAAGGGTTTAGGAGAGATTGACTCCGCCGAATAATCGTGTATTATATTGATAATGGTTTTTCGACACCAACTTTACAGGAAAGTAAAAAGAGTACACACTTCAATTACTCGGCATTTGATGGATTTATATCGAAAAAAAGTGATAAAAACATAAATAAAGAAGTCAGTGAAGAAAAACATTCATAGATTTCTCACAGATGGCGCTAAGGCAAAAAAGTCGTTAAAAAAGTGAAAATAAACATCTGCCGCAAACACACATGGAAAAATTCGTGAGGTCAGTTGCTTCATTCCGTGGCTTAATAGGCATGGCGTTTGGCACGGGTTGTGATTTTTTTCTGTTCGATCTTTGTAATGTTACGCTTTACCCATTTAGTTCTTCCATTGACTATTTTAGTATCACTATGGATCCCTGTATGACCATACAATATCCGCTAACGCGATGCGCTCCTCCTACCGCAAAATGGCGGCTATTTGGTTTCGCAAAATAGAAAAGGATTCAGTTTAAATACAAGTTTTTATAAATAAAAATTATTATTCTGCATTGCTAAATAAATACCCTCCGTACTACCAACAAAAACATCTCGAATAAAATGCAGTAATACACCGCAAATCCTGCACTTAAAAAGCACTAATGAAATTTTTGGTGTACTTGGATAATATTCCGTTTGAGTGGTTCTAACGTTTACCATGAAATTACTCCTTAAAGTATAGTTTATAAACATATATATTCAGGGTAAACTTAAAAAACGCTACTTACTGTATGTTTTCAATAAATAAACACCGAAATCACCAGCCCAAACACTAACACACACGATTGTCGTGACGTATTTTTGAAGTTGTTTATTTTTTTTTAATGACAGATCCAGGCATTAAAAACTTTATGGTTTGCTAGAGTAGTCACCGAAATAGCAATTAATATTAGTTCTTTTACCTGTTATAACTTCGATATCCGATAAATCGGTATAAAATCATCACCGGCACCTCTAGGTGTGGTATGCGTCTACGGCTACATGTATCGCGTGAGCGGGTAGTTAGGTCCACAGACCGTGCACCTAACTTCGCGCATTACTTGTAAGTTGTTGAATTGGCTACTATAATACCATTTCACTTCACACTACCACGTCAACGAAAGTCATAAAGCACACACGGTAAGGGCGAGCAGCTCAGTTTTGATTCAATAGTGAACTTAGAGAATAATAGTGAATTTAACCTCAAAAAATGTGCAGTGAAATCAGAGTTGGATTTAGCGGTAACAGTAAGTACTCGTAATTTTTACCAACTAGTAGAGTAATTTCACAAAAATAAATTAATATCATAATAGTAATACATCACTATATTGATTACAATCAATATTACAATTTACAAAGCGACATCTATTGTCAACTTCTGCTAGCTGTAAAGGTACCTGGTTGATTGAAGTAGATAAAACTTCCATCGATTTTTCACAGGTGGCGCTACGGCAAGAACCGTTAAAATTAAATAAATAAATATTTATAACAAACGCATAGAGAAGTTCGTAAGGTCTCGACTGGATCTATAGCTCATTGGTAGAATAGTTACCCTAGATTAGCATTACATACAGGTTCATCTATTGTCACATCGAAGGAATTTTCTTTGAGTTTGATATTTATTATTAAAAATGTAATAATAAATACTTTATTTTTTTATTTTACATTATTTCTTAAGTTTGGCGACCATCCTTATATTTGAAGTTGCCGTACGTAAAAGGTCAAGTCTCTTAGATTTTTCTTTTATAAATATAAATATATTATGTAGGTAGCAAACAAGCATACAGCCTGTTGCAAAGCGGTCACCGTCGCCTATGAACGCCTGCAACGCCAGGGGCGTTACAGGATTTTCCCCTGCATTATTAGTTGAGGAACCCAATATCTATTACCCCTCATTACGTGTCAAAATACTACAGTTTCTTTTCCTTTGAAGTTGTGACAATTTTTAGCTTCAGCTCTAGTACCTGAATATCTTATCCACGACAATTAATTTGTGTTAATCTGTCCTTTGCTCCAGTTCTCACACTGTATAGTTAGTGATACCGTGTAAGTTTACCACGAGATGCGTGCAATGTGTCTCTATGGACACGTTACTGTACGCAGATTGGCAGGGGCCAAAGTGTACGTTGTAGGGACGTGGTAAGAGGGAAAATACATGGGATTTTGTTTGTTTCTGTTGAGATAATTAGAGTACCATTTGAATGATTTATGTTTAAGGGATATATCAATGTAATTATTATTGTTCTTCTCATCATAAAAGTATGTAACATTAAATGTGTCTCGCTTGAGTAAGACGTTTTTTTTATTTATTTATCGCATATCAATTAGCCAGGCAATATCTTTGTAGCAATCTCAACTGATTGACTACTGCAATGCCAATTGTCTGACTATGGCTATCTAAATTGTTTGACCATGACAATCTTAATTTTTTTAACACAGCTATCATAAAGTGAATACAAGGAGATTTAATTTAATTTTAATACCATGTAAGCTAAAAAAAGATAACAGTTTTTTTGTCTTCCTAATATACTTAAATAAATTTTATAGAAGGCTACGCCGTGGAGCAACATCGTCAGACGGCTAGCTAATGCGTTAATTTGATTTTCACTTGTTAACATTAAACGAACGTCGAGATCGCTAACTAGAGCAATAAGGCTGCTTGTGGTTACTCTGTCTTTTGTTTTTGTATTTATTTTTGTGTACAATAAGTAGAATATTTCGATTACATTGTTTTAACATACTGTATTATGACAATTTTCCACTAGTATGTTATTATTATTGATACAAATATGTACGTGGTCTATTTAGTTCAGTTGATATAAAAAAAACATCATAGGTATATAATAGTTATTTTTGATACAAGTGCGGAAAGTTAGTCATTATTCACGAGTCTCGAGGCATCGAGTCAAGACTCGAGACAAGTGAAAATGACAAATCCGCATGTGTATCAAACAACGTTTTTTAATACATTTGCGAAAAACCTGCATTGAAAGTAAAACAAAACAGTATTTAAAAAAAAGCAAATGAAAAAGGCGGGAATGTAAATGAAAAAAAAAAGTTTGTACTTTTTTGTGCCCGATTTTTTTCAATATGGCAACTGTTGCCAGTATTCAGCCACATTAAAATTACTATTTTATATTACTTTATTTTCTACATAATCGCTACTAAGGAGCATTTACTTCATAGGTGTAAAAATGCGGTCTCTCCATAGATATAGTATAGTAATGACGAATGACTTACGTCACAAAGCACATAAATATGAAATAAATATACAATCTCTTTAGTTCTATGTTTAAGACTAAAACAACAGTAAATTTAAAAAAAACTGGAAAAGTAAAAAGCACTAGTGAGAGAAAACCAACTTTCCGCACGATTTGTAGTGCGAAAAATACCACGTTTTGAGCAACTGTATTAAAAAAGAAAATAAAAAAAGAAAAATAAATCTCTTGTAAAATACCTATTGAATACCGTGGTTTTCTTGTAAAATATCAAGGCAAGTTTGTGATTTTTTTAGTGAACATTTTTAGAAATCATGTTTTCACTGTTGACTCCGATAGATTCGACACGTTCACTGTTATGCAGAATCAACCAAAACCATTTGAGGTTGTATCTCTTAACTGGTCAACATAAAGGAAAAAATAACCCCTATTTCAAAGACAAATCCCTGTCATCTTCGCAAGAAAAGGGACATCCCTATAACAATGTAGTTAAGTGGTTAGATAAGCATCGGCAATATATGCCAATCTGCAAGGCGGTGATTTTATGGTTTTAGAAGGGTGTTTAGCTGAGAAAGGGTAGTTTTCCAGTTAGATAATGATGTGTGTTACGGGAGACGCACGTTCCGCAAATGACTCACTACTTTGAAGGAATTAATGAAGGACGAATTTAGACGGCTTCCGGTGGTTTAGTGGTTAGGTATGTGTGTATGAGACGTGTAGGTCCAGGGTTTGATTGCCACTAGTACTGCATATGTAATGTAGTGGTTTATCGCATGCGATGTGTGATAAACCTACCCGTGACATATTTATCGCAGTCGATAAAGTTATGTTACTATTATTAAAACTTTATTCAACAAGTTACCGCACTAGTGTCATTCGTTATTTTATTTATTTGATAATGATCTATTGTTATACATTTAGAAGAACAAGAATAACTATATGAAATTGCGTATAAAGCTACCTTTGTCGTTAGATATTATCGTCGCAACAATTGTAATTTTTTAACTGCATCGTCGTATAACGATGAAACAAAAAATGGCGGGTTGTTGTAGTTATAGTTTTTACTCTAATTGCTTTGTTTTAGATATTTTCACGCTCATGTATAAAATTGCATTAAATATGTGGCGCCCACGCCACAACCTTTTCGCGTATTATGTTTCCTCTACAGAATGGTAGTTACATTGATCTGCGCAAGAGCTATCGCCTGCATCACGCCATAGCCGCGTGAGATGTATGGACAACGGCACATCAGACTACACATTTTTGTTTGAAAATCGTCTTCAGTGCAACGGAATAAGATACGTCAATGTGTAGCTTGATGTGCTGGCGTGTATACAATAGCGGGCACCGGAGGCCCCGCCTACTTGGGTGACGTGACATGCATCATGCAGCGTCACTGCGCGCTGCCGCCGCTGCTGAGCTTAGCGTCCCCCGCACCGCGCCAATCCGTTGTCTACCGACGACCGGACGCCCGTACCGGTTTGTGCTTGCTCTCTTGCCATTTCGTAATTGTGCTGCAATTTGTACTGTGCTTGATTGCCAATATAGTTTATTTGTTATCCACGAATTGGAGTACTCATTTCCGACGTTTCCTACCAGTAGAAGACATCCATAAATTGGTGATCCCGGGTTTTGAAAGTTATCGTATCGAGGAGTCCTGTGGAAACTTGAGTATCATCGACTGGGAATCATTCCTTGAAAACTCCAGGATAAAACGCGCAAGTACCCATACGTATCGTTTCACCTAGAAGATACCGTCAAAATGTTTATTTTGTTTTGTAACCGCCCGAATCATCGCTACACCTCTGAAGTGAAAGCACGTATGTGACATTTAATAATTTGCTTTATCCGATTTCAAAAATGGCAACCGGTAGCGATGGCGGTGCAGAGAGCGCGCTTGTAAAAGCGATACTTGCCGCATTGCGCGCGCAGACTGCTAGAGTGGGCGCAAAAGTACCTCCATTTTAGGCAGAAAAAGCAGCTGTTTGGTTCGCTCATTTAGAAGCCCAATTTGCTTTGGCTTACATTACCACTGACCAAACAAAATTTTATACGGTTACTGGAAATTTGGCACCTCACGTAGCAGAGTATGTAGATGACGTCATCCAAAATCCACCTGAAAGTAACAAATATGAGAAACTCAAGACCGAAGTAATCAAGCGTTTGTCAGTTTCACAGGCGAAGAAAGTTCAGTCACTGTTGTCACACGAACAGCTTGGAGACCGGAAGCCATCTGCATTCCTGCGCCACCTTAAAGACCTGTCAGATCCAGATGTACCCAGCGAATTCATCCGCAACGTGTGGACCAATCAACTTCTAGTCAACATACAGCCACTGGTAATCTCACAATCTTCTATGACTCTGGAAGTTATTGCCCAGGTCGCAAGTACTTCAGCTGCGGGGAGTGAGTTAGAGGTAATGCGTAGCGAATTAGCGGAGGTTACTCGCAAATTAGATAGATTGGCCGTCCAGATGGAGCGTAATTCACGTAAACCTAACCGCTCCACCAACAGTTGGAAATCTCATTCTCGCAGTAAGTCCAGAAGCAAGTCACGTAGTCGCCCATACCGCACCGAAGGAGGACGCCGCCTGTGCTGGTATCATTGTACCTTCAAAAAGAAAGCTCAACACTGCTCATCACTTTGTGATTTCTCCTCGGAAAACTACAATAACAATCGCTAATGACGGCAAGCGATTGTTGCAGCATTTTCAGTCGTCTGTTTGTCACAGACCTCCGTTCCAAGCGTAGTTTTTTGATAGATACAGGTTCGGACCTCTGCGTATATCCGCGCACATACCTACGGGATCGTCGAGCCAGAGTGAACAACGTGTTTACGCAAACGGTACGATTATACCTACGTACGGGTATATCCACCTGCAGCTAAATTTTGGACTTAGGAGAGAATTTAGCTGGAAATTTATTATAACCGACATGTCAAAACCAATAATAGAAGCAGATTTTTTATCTTTCTACAGCCTGTTGGTGGATTGCCGTAACAGTAGACTTCTAGATGGAATTACTAATATGTTCATAGGAGCCAACTCAGATATCGCAAGTATCAAGGGCATCATTGCTGGAACGTCGGAATACAACGAACTGCTCATTCATTATCCTGCCGTTACGAAGCCGCCAAGAATACATAGAGAGGTACGTCATTTAACTGTCCATTTCATTAATACTACACTTGAACCATCTGACTTCTGTAGACCTCGTAGATTGGCACCGGATCGCTTACAGGCCGCGGGAGCTGAATTTCAAGCTATGGTGGGAGAAGAAACCGCACGCTGTTCGAGTAGTCCCTGGGCCTCCCCCCTTCACATGGTCCCTAAGCGTGACAATACCTGGCGGCCATGTGGTGACTATCGCGCTTTAAACGCACGGACTGTTACAGATCGCTACCCCGTGCGATAGAAGATTTTTCTCAGCAGCTTCATGGATGCACAATTTTCTCCGTAATAGATTTGGTAAAGACATACCAACAAATTCCGGTAAACCCTGCAGATGTATCGAAGATCGCAATTGTGACACCTTTTGGATTGTTTGAGTTCCCTTATATGTCCTTCGGACTCAGAAACGCAGCTCAAACCTTCCAACGCTTCACGGATGAACTCGTACGTGGTCTGGACTTCTTCTGTTTTCCATACGTCGACGACATTTTGGTTGCTTCCAGGAGCAAATAAGAGCATAAAGAGCATCTGCGTATCCTATTCGCTCGGTTAGAGGAGTAAGGAGTCGTCATCAACGTTACTAAATGTAATTTTGGTCAAGACGAAATCACTTTTCTAGGGTATAAGGTATCTGCCGATAACGTATCTTCATCACTTTATCTTCGAGAGGGCTCTCGATGATAAAGTTGAAATCATACAGAGTTTTCCACCTCCCAAAAACGTAAAAGGTTTAAGAAGGTTTCTAAGAATGCTAAATTTTTATCGTCGGTTTCAAAAGAATGCTGCTGAACTGCAAGCTCCTCGGCATGATTTGTTAGCTAGTCCGGATGTCAAAGGTTCGTCGCCTGTTAATTGGACGTCAGAATTATTCGAAATATTCGAGCACTGTAAAAAGAATCTTTCTGATGCCACCATGCTAGTCCACCCAGTTTCAGATGCGGAGCTGGCGCTAGTCACAGATGCCTCTACAGTGTCGATGTGTGCGGTACTACAGCAGCGTTTCAATGGTCAGTGGCAACCATTGGCATTTTATTCAAAGAAGATGAGTCCCATCCAGAGTTGCTCCATCTCCTTGAAGGTAATTCTACGTTGGACGTCAAGAGGGTACAGCAACCTGACTCACTGTCATACAGTTACTGCGACATTTGTACGTCTAGGCTTCGTCCTTTCGTTACAGCTACCCATAGGAGGTAGATATTTGAGTTGTTATACTCACTGAGTCATCCTGGCACCAAGGCTTCAATCAAACTTGTGAGTGACCGGTACGTCTGGCCCAGTCTCAGAAAAGATGTACGCTCATAGGTAAGAGAATGTATACCATGCCAGACAGTTAAGGTGACTAGGCATACCGCAGCCGCTTTGGAAGATTACGGTTTACCCGATGTTCGTTTCTCAGATATACATTTAGACCTGATTGGTCTCGGGGTTTAAATATTGTCTCACCATCGCTGATCGTTTTACCAGATGGCCAGAAGTTGGACATCAAGGCAGAGACGGTAGCTTACGTGTTTGTTTTTGTTGGATTTCGCATTTTGGTTGTCCCAAGAAAGCAATAACTGCCAGGGTAGGCAATTTGAGTCACAGGTTTTCGAGAATTTGCCTAAACTGTACGGCATCAAGCTGGCAAGGACTACAGCCTACCACCCAGCCAGCAACGGGACGATCGAACGGTTCCACCGAACTTTAAAATCTGCTATCTGGTGGTGAGGATTGGGTCAACATTTTGCCTACTGTACTTCTTGGTCTTCGTACAGCCTGGAAGGAGGATATTGGTTGTTCACCCGGAGATTTAGTATTCGGCGAAGCACTTCGTACCTGGGGAATTTTTCGCCAACAGCACTAACAAGCTCGAGTACCCAAATCTCGTGAGCTGTCTGCGTAAGAAGATTGCTGATCTCCGTCCTAGCCCAGCATCAAGATATGTCCGGCCCAAAACATTTGTACATAAGGACTTAGATAAAAGCTATGTATGTCTTCGACAGGATCTACTCTGCGGCGCTCTGGAACCACCTTACTCCGGGCCTTATAAGGTCATGAGCAGAAGTGCGAAGACATTAGACATTGCCTTAGGAAGAAAAAGCGTTAAGGTCCCTGTCGACCGGGTTAAGCCCGCCTATGTCTGTTATGAAGAAGAGAAGGCGAAGACACAAGACCTAGTTTAAAAACGCTTTCTGGGCGCGTAGTTAAATTCTAAAACTAATAATAATACTACTTTTTATCCGTGAGAGGGTCCTGTGGCGCTCACGCCACAATATTTTCGCGTATTATGTTAAGAGCTATCGCCCGCATCATGCTTCGCACCGCGCCAGTCCGTTGTCAACCGACGACCGGACGCCCGTACCGCTTTGTGCTTGCTCTCTTGCCATTTCCTAATTGTGCTGCAATTTGTACTGTGCTTAATTGCCAATATAGTTTATTTGTTATACCACGAATTGGAGTACTCATTTCCGATGTTTCCTACCAGTAGGAGACATGCATAAATATGTTCTCTTTACCTTTTTCCATTAATTGAATGTAACAACCAGTTTCTTTTTATTAATTCTGTTTATTTAGTTTTTCTCTTTTAGGCCAATATGTGCGCTAAAATGGAAGAATTCAACTGAAATTAGATGTTGATAAGTTATAACATGTCAGCCAAGGTGGTCATAATTTTACGAAAATCATCAGCCCAAACAATAACACACACGATTGTCGTGACGTGTTTTTTATTTTTTTTAAATGACAGACCCAGGCATTAAAAACTTTATGGTTTGCTAGAGTAGTTACCGAAGTAGCAATTAATGTTAGTTCTTTTACCTGTTATAACTTCGATATCCGATAAATCGGTATAAAATCAACACTGGCACCTCTAGGTGTGGTATGCGTCTACGGCTGCATGTATCGCTTGAGCCGCTAATGGGGTATATCCACTTTAAAGTTAAAAATAAAATATTGTATGAGTAACTGCACGATATATTCAAGCATAGACATTAATCAGAAACATAAAACAATAAAGTTTCCTCGATAGATAAAAATCACGAAATGATCTCTAATTTTCACATTTTTTCGATTCATCCTCGAAATGCTACAGGTTATTAGGACAAAAGTTAGATAATTAATTATATTTATGCATGATCGAGAACTGTCACTACGGATTTTTTTTAATCCCTTTAGTTTTAGAGTTATTCCGCTAAAACAAATTTGGTACTTTTAATGCGCAAAATTCAACATCTCCTGTCGCATGTTACGCGAACTTCAGGCATATATTTGTTGCACAAATTTGGGCGGAGCCAACGTCAAAACTTTTTTGGCATGCTCCTTCTTAAAACTATGATGTTTTATTGGCAGCTTTGCGACTATTCGTTCACTCAGTTCGTACCATGAAGCGACTTTAACATTAAAGTAATATTGCTCTTATGTCAAATTTAGCAATCGTAAAATAGTTACACGGATGCAATTGAAACAATATTATTTTCAGTTTTATTGTCTTAATATTGATTTGTAATTATTAAAAGTTAAGTTGAACTTATTTATTATATATCTCTTCAATAATTTGTTTATTTTTTATTTAATAGCACAAAGTAAATAATTTTTCGTTAAATAAAAATACGCGATGTTTATTTTGTAAAATTATAACAGAGCCATCTATATGCTCCTTGGCGAAACTAGCAGTTGACACTAGACTATAGTTCCGAACACACAACGGGACTATCAAAACTCAGCTTGTTTTATTTATTTTTCTTCATGAAAATAGGGAATAATTATTGAAAACAACGTAATTTTAATAGATTTTATTATTACCTACATAATTTTCTTGTCGTAACGGTCAAAATTCTCTGAATGTAAATAACATTAAGTACTTAAACATTATACTACGATAAGACGAATAGGAACATCAAAAAAGAAAGAGATGGCATTATATAGTTCACCTAGCGCTATCTTTTTCCTATTTTTTGTAAGGAATAGACAATATTGGGAAATCATTCTTTCTTTCAATCACTTTTGCAATAATACATTACTTGGTTGACAGGTTCGTCATGGTACGAATATGGGTAATATCGACCCCTCCCACGTAAAGTATCGTATGTCAAAGATGCCAAGTTTACAGGGGAGCCTTTTAAAGTTCTGAATTCACTGAAATAAGCATAACACGTGACTTTAGATTTCTCACTTTTATTCGGCAAATCTCGTTACACACGTTGAGTATCATAAAATCCTAGATATCGGTTAGACGATCTATTAGATGATCACTCTATGTGAGTAACAAGCTTTGCCGAATAAAACGGAGAACTTTAAAACACTCCCCATGTAAACTTGGCAATTTCGACATACGATACTTTATGTAGGAGGCGTCGATATTTCAATAAAAATAAGGATTAAAGAATAACGAAATAAGACTGTTTTTGGAAAGGTTATGGTAGGCCCCAGGTTTACAGGGACTTGTCAACTTATATGTCACAGCATCATAAAAAAAATCAACGATGTAATAATTTTTGCAAAACTATGATCATGTTATTGCTAACCAGCTTTCAATTAGTGTGTAGCTAACAATATAAATAAAAACAATACAATATTACTTCATAATGATGCCAAACAAATATATATAAAGTGTTTTCATTTCATCTATCACATACAAAGCCTTCGTGGTGAGTGCTCCAAGCTTTTGTGTGGAACCAATCGATACAGACGGCCCTTTAGTACATTCCATTCTCATATTTACGTTATTCATGTTTTGTATATCGCACTGCTATTACAATAGTGTTATGTATAACTCAAAATAAGTGAATGTCAAGATTCTATCATTACTGAAAGTAAAATTTGATTCTTTACACTTCAATAAAACCGTTCCTTAGAATATTTTAAGGAACAATCAAAATATATCTATTTAACTGAAAATGAGACACGCTTCATGTGAGCTAGATCTCGCCAAAACAACCCTTGTTAAAAAAATACGAAATTATTAGTCCCCTTTTATTGTTAAATGTATTTCCAAGGAGAAAATTGTATAGATATCTATAATAAACTGTAATCTATGCATAAATTTTAAAGATCTTTCACGGGAAGTGAGTAATTCGTTTTTTATCTATTCTCATAAAATATACTTTTTGAGTTAACAGTGCGATATGTCGGAACCGTCAATGGTTTAGAACTGAATCTTGAGGTTTAAGAATTTATTTTCTCAAAAGAATTATACATTCACTTAACAAAGTTTTAGTAGTAGGTTAATTTTCGGTTTTAGTGAATATTTATATAAAAATACAAGTTGAAACGCGTTACTTCCTTGTGGAATGTGATGTTAGTATCTATTTTATGTTTGTCTGACCCATTTTTACACTCATTTACCGCACATTTCGTCATTTTTAGCGAAAATTCTTGAGCTGTTCGCGATGCAAGTTGACCTTGAGCACTGACGGCCCGCCCGCTCGTGTAGGCCCTTTGGGAGCGCTTCAATTTGCCTCACTTAGCGTGTGCGGACTAGGTTTCTATGCGTTATTATTCTAAGGTTTTAATTTGAGAGTGAATAGGCATTTTTTAGGCAAATGCGTCCCATCGTCGGTCACATCGCCTATTATATATAATACCTGCCTTATTAAGCGTGACTGCCGATCGAGGAAGTTGCTTTC
>NW_020654051.1:2347474-2398027 GCF_003589595.1 Hyposmocoma kahamanoa | reverse complement strand
GTTACAGGGTATCTAAAGCTAGGGAGGGGCGGAGAGTTTCCGTTCTCATTACTTTTTTCTTCTCTGGAATAGCTGTTTATTAATGCCCGCCTAAAATTTCATCACCATCAATCTTTGAAGTCAATGAACCCACGAATGAAGATACAGATGATCTTCAGCTTATTGAGTTACAAATAAAGAACAAAATTGCCTTTTTTAGCGCATAATAAAAAACCACTACAGACATCGTAGGCGCAGCGGCGATCAAGCAAAATGGCTTTGTATGGTTTAAGATAGAAACTGTGGAAGATAATAATTTAAATGAAAAGGTTGTAACCCTAACAAGCCGGGACCAGCTTCACGGCAGTAAAACAGAAAACTTCCGGTCCACAAATCTATTAAAGGTCGGGTTAAGAAGGTAACAAAGAAGTAAGGAGTAAAGAGTAAGACTGTAACAATAAAAAGGTATATATAGAAAAACTGGCACATAAATATAAAACACTACGCTTCCTAAATTGATGAAAAAGATATTAATTAGACACTTACCCCTAAAAGGGCCGAGTTATACTGAATTACAGATACGTATTCATGGGTACATGATAAGGCTGTAGACATACACTGCAGATACATTTATTAGAATTGACACATGATTCAGATTATACTATAATGATTATAATTTAGTAAAAGAATCAAAATTAGATGCAATTGAATTTAAACAGCTCCGTCCGCTGTCGCGATCGAGCAGGGAGTGACGAACGAAACAAAATCAGAATGTGAGGCAAAAGAATGGAACAATTAAAAATATAAAAACGAGTGGCCAGGAACCGGAGAAAAGCAATAAAAATGTAGGATGACGATGCATGGAGGTCACATAACAGTCTAACTCTTCGAAATCAATGTGTACATGTAATTTGTAGGGGTTTTATCTGATACTGAATGTGTTGTAGTCAAGCTTTGGTGCTTCGTAGTAAGCTTCACGTCTGTCTGTAACAGTTGCAGTGCCATTCAGAGATTTAACGGCCGTTCCCAATAACCTATCTTCAGTTAGCGATAGATTGGTATCGAAGCTAAGCAGTATGTTTCTATCTATCTTTCAATTACGTCTCACAAACCTAGGTAACGGCTATCTATCCATCACATTCGATAGATAGAGTTCACCATCTGGCCCTCTCCTGCGTTTCATTACTTCAAACGCCAGTAAAAACAATATTGCCGTAAATGGTCTTTTTTCGCGAAAATTTTTTACAAAAATATGAAACCAGAATAGTATATTTTTGCTAATTGTAATCTAAATCGCACAGATGGGGCATTGCCACTGTACCCGTCACCCTGAGACATAAGTTTACAAGTCCCATGTGCTTGTAATTACACTAGCACTCTTGAACTTTAAAACCGTAACGCAGTACTTGGTACTTGGTGCAACGGGCTGGTATCCGCAACGCAGTAATACTCACATTACTGCTTGGTGGTAGAAATAGGTAAGGTGGCAGTACTTCCCTGGACGGACTCTTTCACAAGAGCAATTCAATTTTAATGTCATCTTAATTTCTATCGTAAATGATTAGGATAATATCAAACATATATTTGATACGAGCGTTACTGCATTCCTTTACTGAAGGACAAGGATGCTGTTATAATATCTGTAGGATCCAAAATACGTTCTACTGCCTAGCGAGGCTTTCCCCTAACGCGGCAATTTAGGCCATTGTTCAGCAATGCGGCTTGTAAACTTTACGCATCTTCAAAAAGTTTTCTTACTCACGTCAAAAACTTTTTTGTCCTTTAACAAGCACATGATTCGAAATGACTCGCAAGGTGCAATTGCCTGCTGGGAGACATAAATCTTCCAAATATGAAAGGCAGCTCTCTCACCTAGGCAATGATAGCTAGTTAAATTAAACAATATAGTGATGCTAGCGTAGTGAAACTTGTATATCGAAGACGGTTCGCAACCGTCGGCAAATGTGTGAATTGCTGCCATTGACTTTAATTGTAAGTCAATGATTACCGCACTTTTTTTCTTCTTCTTCTTGGACGAGACCATTACCGAGCAGTGCGATAGTATAATATAGGTATCATTTATTTCAGATAATGAATATCAACTCATTATTATATCATCATCTGATAATGATGGCTTAGTAGCAGTAGTGCTTCTTGTGAAAGTGTTTTTCCAGGGAAGTACTGCCACCTTACCTTCTGCCACCCAGCAATAATATGTTCTGTGTTCCGGTTTTGAAAGGTGCAGGGGTACTGTTGAACTAACAGACACATGGGACTTGTCAAATTATTTCTCAAGGTTACAGGCGCGGTGGCAGTGCCCCTCAGATGTTTGCGACTTAAAGCTGTGAGTGGTACTACAACTGCTTTGGACGGGTGTGTAGCACTAGGGCACGACTTGTTCGTCCCGTCGCTTCGTATCACAAAAACATTTGGGTGAATAAAAAATATAAAAAGGATTGAATATTTTTCGTTGTCCGCTCGCAGACTATAACTTGTGCACTGTATTAAAACATTCACTTGAAGTAAATAAGATTTTTCTACACGAAGAGTCCCTCGAGATACTGTCTGAAATTAATCTTTAAATGCCTCCTATACCCTTTTCATTTAGTCGATGATCGGAGAAGTAATTAATATAAGACATTTCCTCTTGGGCCAGGCGAATAGCATCCATCACGTATTGCGGGGAGCTGATTTATCGTCTGTGGTTTCTTTTACCATATTTATTGCCAATAATCGTATTGCAAATAATTGAAGCGCAGCGAGCGAAGCTTCCTTGGCGCCCACTCAAATTGTGATATTTACGACTGGAACTACTCAGCCATTCCTTAACCGACGCGCGTGAAATTTTAAAGAAGCATGATAAATAATTCCACTCGTTGTGACGAAGTTTAAATTTTGAATTTCGATTTTATAATCGAATTCGAGTCGTTAGGCTGCCTTTCCACCAGAGATGTGCGACGTAGCGAGGCGGTGTGCGAGGAAATATCCACCAATAGGATTACTTAATAGTCCTAGCCTCGCTTAGCGCAGCTCCGGTGCAAAAGGGTTAGCGGAGCTAAGTATTTGTACATACAAAATAGTGAGACATGTGTACGAGAAATGTGTGCGAGAGATGCGGGCGAGGAATATGTGCAAAACCGTGTAAGATACTAAAGCTACTGAAAGTATGACACTAACTGACACTGACACGTCGCCACTGCTCCCCCCACCACACCGCACTCCGCCCGCGCAGAGCTGAAAAGAGTCCGTAACGCATCCTCGCACCGCACCGCTGCACCGCCTAGCAACCTCGCACATCTCTGGTGGAAAGGCAGCCTTATGATCCCGTACCGATTTTCTTTTTTCGCATCCCTGCACATTTATACACGCAAATAGTGGATACATTGACTTACAATTATATGGACGTCGGGTCCGCGCTAAAAAGTGTCCGAACTTATAGGGCGTTAAAATCGTATACAGAGCGTCATTCACGCTTTAGTCTTCGTTTGTTCGACTGACAGCGAAGCAAGCAAAATTAGACAGTACTGCGATGACATTACAATTTAAATTCAACGTTTTAGCTTTTTCATATTCCTTTACATGTCATTACGTTTAAATAGGTTGACTTGGGACATTTTTTTCGTGGTTTTTGTATTAGACCCGTCGTCCATTTATTTGTAAGTCAATGAGTGGATAGTAGAGGTTCTTGTGAAATAAGCAGTAATGTGCGTATTACTGCGTCCGGTTGTGAATGCTAAGGGTGCTGGTGAAATTACAGGCACATGAGACTTGTCAACTTATATATCCTAGGTTGACAGGCGCGGTGGCAAAACCCCTCAGATCTTTGCGATTTAAAGCTCTGAGTGACAACTGTCATGGACAGGCGTGTTCGTCCCGTTGCTTGGTATTATTAAAAAAAACATAGGTTGTTATATCAGACAATGGTGGTGTATATATAGGTAGAGTGATTGTGTAAAGCGGGCTATTAACAAATAACCATTCTTCCACATGGCTACCATCGCTTTCCTTTCGTCATATTATGCATACTAAAGTATACTACTCAGTTTATTGTGTTGTGTGGTTATATTTTAATAAATATCAAAAACAATATCAATATTCAAGTAACATGAAATTAACTGTCATGGATCAAGGGAGATGCGAGAACCGCTTTCGCCAAAAAAGAAAACACATTTTAGAGGGTAGACGGGGTAACGAAGCGTAAATTGGAATAGACTTGTGAACACGTAAGAAACTCACTTTACTCGTGGCTAGGGTTGCCACCAATAAAGTTATTTTGTTCATGCTTTCGTGAAATTAATAATTTGCTATAATAAACGAGATAATGGATATAAAATAGTTATTATAGAAGGGAAAGGCCAGTCGTTCTTTATGGATGCGAATCATGGATTTCGAAATGTTGTGCTGTCGTAGAATGCTCCGCGTCAGTTGGGCTGGACTGAAGGTTGCTTATTTGGGTCATGTACTGCGACATGACAAACATCATTTATTGCAAACCATATTGATGAACAAAGTAGCTGGGAAGCGGAAGTTTGAAAGAAGGAAAATATCACGGCATCAAGACCGTGGAACAGTTGTTTAGGCTAGCTGTGGACAAAGAACGATACAGAAAACTGACGGTCGACCTTCAATAATGGAGAGGCACTTGAAGAAGAAGAAGTTACTAAACCGAAGGATACTGGTGTCTAAGGCCATATGAATATCATCAATTTATCTATAAAACTATATTCATTTATTGAGTATCATGATGTTTTATTACAACGACGTTCATATATTTTTTAAGAAAATAAATAAGTAGATATGAGACAACATCACGTATACTATCCCAAAGTGAGTAATTAAAACATTTGTGGTTTGGAAGTCAGAAACAATGAAGGTAACTACAAACACCCAGACCCGAGAGAATATAGAAAGTTTTACTACTTCAGAGATGGCAATACCATGAAAACCGGTCACGTATGTCGTCCTCCTTCCTCCAATTACTCGACTAATTTGTTATAGGTAATTATTAATACAAAAGAGCGAACACTTAGAAAAGTTTCATTCAATCCGGCTGGATTCGAACCAATGCCTTCTAACAAACCGTGGCAGATGCTTACACCTACTACTAAGCCACGGAACAAACCAGCGGACCATGCGAATTATTTATACGCTTGTTGCATGTCTTTGTTTTTGGTTTTTTTAAACGGATCGAAGCAATCTTTGTATTAATAAATACTCCACAAGTTTCTTAATATTCTTCGATGTTACTAGACTCGAGCCAGTCTTTAGTCATGCCGAGGGTACTGCTCTTAAACAACTGATCGAAGGAATTTTTCCTTGTATCATTAAAAGTAACAAACTTTAAGCCTCGATTTACTTTGCCGCGGAACACAATTGTAGTAAATGTTTGTTACCATAGCATAATAAATTTTATTTCAATTACGTGACCTGCATAGTAGATATGAGTCAAAAATCAGGCAGGTCATGGGCCTTTCGGAGAATCCTCGCAACTTGAAACACGTTTTTTTTGGTAACTCTCGTAAATTCAAAACAAAAACAAAATTTCTAATCTCTCCTTGGTATTCTTCACCATTCCTGTACAAAATGTCACTTTGACATTTAATATATTGATAGTTTAAAAATATTTAGTAAATTATTTGAAACCCCATAGTGTTGGTGTAATCTATATATTTAAACCCTTCACATATTTATTAATGTTGGTAAACGATTTTTTGTAAAATCAATACCGTGGGTACACTTTAGTTTGACATATTTTTGAAAACGCCAACCCTGGCTAATTTTTCTTGTACGGTAACGCAGAATACTAGTGCTGCGGACCAATAAACTCGATTTTACTTTTGTAGTCGAGCTTCTCGTAAATTATAAACTTTTCTTTATCATTTTCATGTCGAACGCCGCCAATGAGTTTGTCAAGTACTTTCTATAAAGTATATGTACGTAAACCTGGAATCCCCCTGTATTCTAGCGGGTTTAGGTGATAAGACTTTGTAACTTCATCTGGATGAATCGATAGATTATCTGTGGCGTTGTTCGTTGGTAACATCTCTTAGGAGGAATTCGGCGGAAGCTTGTCTTTTCTGTTCGACACGTCGGCTCGAAAGGGGTTCCAGATTCTATATCTTTAGCAGTGATTTATCCCATTGGGGGTTTGGTCCCCCAATATCTTCTTTTATAAGAAAAATAAGGAATAGCCAGATGATTTTGGGTCTCCGAACCCTGTACAAAATGTAAAACCTTGTAATTTCAAGTTTCGCCGTTAACTAAATGGACATAATATAATATAAATGAGACATAATCGCCGTAACTTCTGTTCGGCTGAGAACGACCACGTGTCATGAACTCCACGGGTGGTCGGCATTCACATGTATTGGCGTTGCTCCTGTTGAAAGTACGCTGTCTTTGCGCCGAGTCCGGTATGTAACTTATAAGTGCATCCGGTAACTTCCAGATCAGTGACGTATTAGTGACATGTCCGTGTGCCACTCATGTACTTTCAAAAACTCTTAATGCAGTGTTTTAGCTCTAAGTATACTTAAAGTTAACCTTTTATATGTGTAACTGATAAAAGCAAAAAGCATATCTGTAAACTCGTAATGTAAACCGGGGAAGTAAAATACTAGTTATTCATAATGTACCCTTATATTTAACCTTAACGTATGTAACATGTTATAGCTTTAAATTTAAATAAATCATCTGGTTATTTCTACTTGGAACTAGTTTTCGTTGTGTGTAAGGCGGGTTTCCTTCTCCTCGCTTATAAATTTTACACGCAGCACCGGGTCAACCAGAACTCACGCACAACCAGTCTTATGTTCACTGAAACCGACTGGAGCTGACCGTTACAGTACAGTACCGTATTGTATTTAGTTTATACGTTAAATAATTATAACTGTTTTATTAAAAAAATCGGCATCAGAAATTCGTGGTATTACACCTATTTGGCAAGTTTTATTCAAATCGGTTAATGTAAATATCATAAAGTTAATTGTGCATACGCAAACAAAGAGTTACAAACCTTTATTCGTCAAAGGGGAGAAATTCAAATAGATTTTCGGCATTTTCCTTGCCACAGTCAGACTGTTGAAAAGGTGGTAAAACCAGTAACTGAAGCTTCAGGAACGTTATGTTAAAAAACAGAAAACAGACAGACAGTGTGAAACAAGACAAATGAAAATCGAATGATACGTACTTCAAATAACTTCAATTCAACTGAATCACTAAAAATTGCTTAAAACCATCCTATTGTACCGCTCTCCAACAAAATGTACGTCTATTCTCAGTTAAATTGTTTACGAAATGTTTTTATATTTAGTGTCGGATATAATTTTGATATAAAACTTTGACAATGTAAATTTGTATAAGTTTTTAAAGATTTGTTATAAACTTCACCAAAAAAAGACGAAATATAGTTATTTGGCAGCCAATCCGGAAGCTGTTGAATTTCTTAGATTGCAAACATATTTTACAGAGTGTATTTCGGGTGTAAATGACACCTGTTAAACACTATTAGATTTCTCAAAACAAATTTAAAAAATTTGACCCACCTATGCAGTAAGCATAAAACTGAGCAACGCCATCTATAGCCATTGTGATGAAATACTGCGCTCCACTACAAATAAAATTGCATATCAAGTTCTTAGGTTTTAAAATTACAATTGCATTTAAAAAAAATCTCTACACTGTCGACTTAAAAATTGTGTTATATTCCTGTATCAGACATATAAACTGTGACCCCCTAATTGCACTTTTTTTCGACAAAACAGTAAACTCTATTTCAAAGGCAAAGAGGTAAATTTGGCATAAGTTTTTTGATGATAAAACGATGAGATGTTGGTTTAGGACTCGCTGGCGTATGTTTTATTAACCGAGTGCTACTTTGAATATTAGTTTAGAAGTTTGTGGATTATCTTAGTTTGTTTTTTCACATGAAATTGCTCTTTTATGCAAAATGTAGCATCTTAAAAGCACTACAGGTAATTTGTAAAATTTACGAAAAATCAATACAAAAGCCCCTTTACACAATCACTCTATTGCGCGTGATCAGGAGCGTACATGACTGCGCGCGGGAAAGACTACACGCGCAATCGTGAGCGATTACCTGTTTGAAATTTTTCAAGCAAGGGTTCTTTCGCACGCAATTGCTCGTTTATGTTACAACGGGTAGAGCGTCCGTGTAAAGGCTAATAGTGCAGGATAGACGGCGTGAAACTGACGCCTGTAGGAGTGCGCAATTGCGCACACGACTGATGAGCACAATCGCGCTATTGAGTATCTATGTAAAGCGCGCTAACATCGGATTTGTATAGTAACCACGTTGTAACTACGTTACGTATTTAAATTTTTATTGAATTGATATTCAATTATTTTTATGTGAAATTACTCCACTAGTTTGTGAACACTTTTCTGGTTAAATAAAACTGCAGACACACACTAAAACAATATATTCTTCCCGAAAAAACCACTACATTCCTTCATCCGCCGCCATTAGGACCAAACTATTGACCGTTCGAGTGCGTTGTAGCAATTACCAACTTATTTTATTAATAATTAGAATGAATGTTATTATTATCCTTATATGTAAATTAATGAAATATTAAAACAGTTATATTATTATTCATTCATATTGCATATATAATAAAATAAACAGTTTTTCATTTATCGATTTCATTTATGAAGAACTGTGTCTTGCAACTTTAAAAACATACTTAAAGTTAACATTCATTCTTATGTAATCTAACATTTGTTATAATTATTAATACAAAGATCGAACACAGAAAAATTCCTTCGATCCGGCCAGATTCGAACCGACGCCTTGTAGCATACCGTGCCAGACCCTATATCAACTAAGCAACGGAACGAACCAGCAGACCTCAGGAATTTTTCTATGTGCTTGCGTCGTATCTTTGCATTTGGTTTTTCAACAACTTTTAGCCGCAGCGCCATCTATGATATTTCGTCACCCAGTTAGATACCTTTACAGCTACCAGCCCCGGCTGGAGATGTCGCTATTCATTGTATTTGCTTATATAGCGTCTGGCACTGCTAGAGGACGTCGGTTTGAATCCGGCCGGATCGAAGGAATTTTTTCTGAGTGTTCGTACTTTGTATTAATAATTACGTTACGTATTTTTAAACAATAAACAAAAACTAAGTTGTGCGTGTCGCGACAGTGGTGGTTCGAACGCAATCAAAACCCGTAACGTCTTTTCGCTCTTATTGCATGGACACAAAGCTTAATCTGGCCTGTTCAGGCAGATTTCGCGTTGAAAGTGTATTGTTTCCCTTACTATGTATTTTTGTACTATCTCAGATGCCCTCGGTAGACTTCGGTAATTTCCGGTGGTCGCCGGCGGCTCTTTGTGGCATTCGGCGGCAATCGACGGCGGTCCTTTATAAACTTTCGTGGCCAATCTGCAGGTAATCATTATAGAATTAATCAACAACTAATGTTTGATGTATTTTTGGAAGCAAATAGCACAGTTTTTGCATATCGAGAAATCGAAGTACAAGGTGACAATAACTGTCGTATATAATAAAATCACATGTCGTTTTACGTCCAAAGTGCTTTTATCACATGAAAAATATAAATATAATACGAACTACATGAAACAAATTTTTTAATACAGTTGCTCAAAACGTGGTATTTTTCGCACTACAAATCGTGCGGAAAGTTGGATTTCTCGCACTAGCGCTTTTTACTTTTCCAGTTTTTTTTAAATTTACTGTTGTTTTAAGTCTTAAACATAGCACTAAAGAGCTTGTATATTTATTTCATATTTATGTGCTTTGTGACGTAAGTCATTCGTCATTACTATACTATATCTATGGAGAGACCGCATTTTTACACCTATGAAGTAAATGCTCCTTAGTAGCGATTATGTAGAAAATAAAGTAATATAAAATAGTAATTTTAATGTGGCTGAATACTGGCAACAGTTGCCATATTGAAAAAAGTCGGTCCAAAAAGTACTAATTTTTTTCATCGTTTACATTCCCGCCTTTTTCATTAACTTTTTTACGATTTGATTTTGTTATTGACAAAGGAATAAAATGAGGTTTTTTTTAAATACTGTTTTATTTTACTTTCAATGTAGGTTTTTCGCAAATGTATTAAAAAACGTTGTTTGATACACATGCGGATTTGTCATTTTCACTTGTCTCGAGCCTCGTGAATAATTACTAACTTTCCGCACTTGTATCAAAAATAACTAATAATATTATGTGTGATTAGTTGCACTTTTTTTTATTTAATTGTAAAGTAGTTTGTGTTTCTACCTTTGATTAGAGATATTATTAAAATAAATAAGAAATGTGTCAATAGTTACCAATTTGTGTTATTTTGTTAGCCGTACAAAATAAAGAAGATAATTTAAAAACTCGCTTTATTTATTGACTACAATACCACATGTATTTTAAATTTCTAATTCTCCTATTTAAGCATACAGAAGTTATACATTAATTTAGTCCATAGAATCTCTAAACCTATCTCCCGAAAGTTTGTCTTTTTGCAGATGTGACCTTATTACATCAAGGGTGCGATATGAGTTGGTCATTTACACACATAAACAATAGTGCAATTAGCACACATTTGTCCATAGCTCAACCTCGCACCGAAGTGTAAAGATGAGAATGTGTTCTTATGACAACAATTTTAAAACAATTTGTTACTTACAATGTAAAGAAAAATCATGGAGAAAAGTGGAAAAATCATACCGTAAAATGTTACTATGAAATTCCGCAAAACATTTGCGTTTTTCAGCTGCGATTCTGAATTTAGATAACATTAAAACTTCACTTTGTATTAGTTAGCAAAAAAAGGTCCCTTTAATTCATTACCGTTATTATTTGGCCAAATATTGACTCGATAATCGTTTTCAGGTAAACAGCGTATTTTTTTCAATTTCAGTTAAATTTTTAACCCTTCTTCAGAAGCGTAAATATCATTGTATTTTTGTCAGGCTTGTACGTTATCAAGGTCACATCAAGCTCGAAACTCGAGACTTATATTCAACTCTATGCTGTTTATGTTAAGAACGTTTTCAAGACGAGACGAACAGGTCATGCACCTGATGGTCAACGACACGCCTGTTCATAGTAGTTGCAGTTCCACCCAGAGCTTTAAATTGCAAAGATTTGATAATAAGTAATTCAAAATGCTATAATGTTCATCATTCACCAGTCATTGGAAATGGTTTATTTGCAACATTTTTTACCATTTATTGAAAAGTTATAATAGTTCTTTTTTTCATGTTACTGATTTGGCGCAAATAGGTGTAGTTACATAAAACCACGATGACCAACAACAGTGCGCTAGTTGCCATTATTCACATCTATCTGTCCGTCTAGCTCATTTACTAGGTTATTATTTCCACTGCGAAATCGGTCACATCGAAAACGGACAATGCATTCATTAGGTATGGTATATATTATTACACCTACGGCAATCACGTGGTGTCAAACTAAGAAATCTCTGCTCTATGGGAATCAGTTTTTCTTAAGTTAAAAAGCGAGTATAGTAAAGGCGAAGCTGCATAGTCTTGAACACCGTCGTAAGCTTATCGGTATTCTACAGGATATATCACGAAGAGTGTATTATTGAATTGCATGATTTAATTCCACCTTCCCCTTTCCATCACCGGGGGACTAGACGTAGACTGAGGTTCTATCCCTATGTTGTGGACTCCCTAGCTGCTCTCCATTTATATGGCGAGCGGCTAGGGAGAGGAATTTCCTGCCTGTGGACGTATTGTCCGAACGCTATAACTTTGACCTTTTTGGAATATTTAGGTGTGCACGCTTTATCGTCGACCTCATCGTCACTTACCATCAGGTGAGATGGAAGTTAAATGCGCACTTATTTTTTGTATAAGAGATAGTCAGGGCGATGAAATCAATTCCTGAACCAATTTAAATACTTTTTTCCCAAATTGGTAATTCCGGAAATTATTTAAAAAAATAATTAAATGTATTATTTATTCTAAGGACGTCTTCCAATTAGACGCTTATGCTGCATTCGGAAGAAATAAAGGCATTTGCAGCGAATTCTAAATTTGTAGTTTAAATATTTTTTAGGTTTTTTTAAGAATAGTAACAATAATAAATAATAATAATAACCTTTGTTACTTTAATCAGCCGTTTTTCAAAATACCTTAATTTGCTCTTTTAACTTAGCAAAAAAATATATATAACTGTATAATACAAAGGGCATAACTAATTTAAATGTGACTTTTAATACTTGACTAATGAATAGAATTAAAGGTATTCAGTTGCGCCATTTTGTGTTGACAAAAGTGAGGACATACATAGTTGTTGAGATATACAATTTTTATAGTTCGTCCAAATCGTTCTGGGTGATTTAACATTACACACAACAAAAAAAAAACCAACGTTGAATGTCAAATTAATGCATTTCATTCTACAATTTTGTTAATCTACCAAATTACATTCATGAGGAACTGACGTATTAATGCGCAAATTTGACGTTGGGCAGGGGTTAAAACGAAACGTTTTTAAGTTTGACATTGACAACCATATTGTTTTGATATGTATAGACTTAGAATAATAACGCATAGAACATAAGTCAATGGCATAGAATGATAGTTTCATATCAAACGAACTGTCACAAGTGAGGCAAAATCAAATCAAATTCATGTAGGCTAGTTTTAGTAGTAGGTTAATTTTCGGTTTTAGTGAATATTTATATAAAAATACAAGTTGAAACGCGTTACTTCCTTGTGGAATGTGACGTTAGTATCTATTTTATGTTTGTCTGACGTATTTTTACACTCATTTACCGCACATTTCGTCATTTTTAGCTAAAATTCTTGAGCTGTTCGCGGTGCAAGTTGACCTTGAGCACTGAAGGCCCGCCCGCTCGTGTAGGCCCTTTGGGATCGCTTCAATTTGTCTCACTTAGCGTGTGCGGGCTAGGTTTCTATGCGTTATTATTCTAAGTGTGTAGATTAATTTTGTAAATTAAAAATATATATTAAAAACTACTCATGATTAGCATAAAAATCCATTTTACAATTTGATTTGCTGATGTGACTTTTAAACGCTTTTTTATTTTCGGACAAACCAGTTGTTGCTGTAACATTTTGGAGTAAAGTAGTTCCAAATTGGTCATATCATATCCCACAATATTATGAGTACCTTAAATAGCAAAATTGGTCCAAGTAAGCCTGCTGTATGTTCTCTTCTAAAGAATCTTATTCTTTCTCAAGTATCATATTTTTTTAAGAATATTTAGGAGTTAACCTCTGATGACTTTGACTGCGTCACCAGGCAGAAAGGCGAAGTGAAAACTCTTTATCCGTATAATATAATAATAATAATATGCCAGTTAACTACACCAATAGTCTGGTCTCAAACTAGACTATGGTATGGTACAAACTGTACTATGGTACTAGAGCAATGGAATTCACTCTGAAAGGCTAATTTCCTAAATGATTTATAACGGGAATCGAACCTGGAACCTCCTCGTCCAGGACTCATAATATTAACCGTTGCGCCACAGAATTTGTCGTGAATAAATAAAGTAGGCACTATAGCTGAGGGGCGCGGGTCTCGTCTCGAGACGCTCGATTTGTGACGGTGAAGAAGTTGTTCCTTGAGAAGGACGAACTTGACAGCAACCAACATCCAACCATCCACCCGTCCTAACCATGAACCGTCGTAGTTAAGATTGGACTGAATTGTCATCATTCTTTACTAGTTCATTTACTAATTCACATCCATGTACATTATCCCCAGTCGTCCCGAATGTGTCTACCATTTGATCTTTTATGTATATTTGGAACGAAATTTTCGGATAGCACAAAGTGGCCGAACATGTTCCCATTTCCTATATGATTTCCACACCAATGAATAATCGTTGAGACCTCCCTTAAATCCTCGAACATCACAAGCGTGACCATTTACACTCAAATTACTTTTAAAAAGCCCAAACATTCATATGAAATCGGAAATCAGGATAAAAACCGGGAATTGGATGACTAACGGGATTGTCTAGTTCACTGACTGCGAATCCGTTTAAAAGTGTCCCCCCGGGAATTAAATGAATTCCCTTCTGAGTCCCGCTTTTATTACATACTTACTGAGTATATTGTCCCGGAAAGAGCTTTTGGACAATTTCGAGAAAGGTTATTCAATTTATTTTTATTTCTTTTTGCGGACAAGGAATTGTCCATCGTATCACAGTGTTATAACATAATTACAATACCTTCTGATTAATAAATATAATTGACATTAAGTAAAATAAGAAGATTGCTAAATACTCTTGATAAGGAAAAAATCACCCTGGGGTATCGTGCCAAGAAGGTTGAGGATATTTTCCTTTCGGACGGCTAAGATTATTCTTTGACGGAAATAGCTGCCAGTCGTCTAGTCCCCAGATGCTTCAACGGAAGCAAATTGAAACCTGCCAAGTGGGGAGTTTTTTTCTGTGGCTCTTACGACTCCAGACAAAATTCAGGCAGGTCTGAGTGTGGTGAATTTAAGTTAGCAGCGAAGCCGGAACTCATTTTCGCGTAGACATAAGCGAGGACCATAATGTCCACGCAGGTCAGATTCTACATTAACAGAGCTTACCGGGTACAGTCTCTTCTGTTTTGGCCTGTATAACCAAGATGATTGTTAGGGCCATGGGAAGGTTGGTGGGTTTGTCTGCTCACATTAATAAAACTCTTTCGATGAATGTTAATAAATTCGTAACAGCCAACCAGTGAATCACCATTTAAATATTTAAATGGTGATTCACTGAAGAAACAATGTCATTGAAATAAAAAAGACGATGTCTATTCGATCATATAACTTGTTTCCATGTAACATGTTCTGAAGCTATCAAGTACAATGATTGCAGCAATCATTTTGAGGAATGTATTTAACTAGGTTGTGATTAATTGCATTACGCATCATGAAAGTCTAACTTGAGTGTACGTAAGTTAAGGCGATGAGGTGCCCAAAATCGCTTAAATATGGCGTTTTTGTGTAAGTTTTTAGGCGATAACATAGCACGTGGAATTTTGAAAATAGTACATCCTGTAACTCGTATCTTGAAGTGTAGCTTGAAAATCCTAGAATATTGCTTATTGTCATAGGTAACACAAAAACTGGATTACAGTGAGACCCTGGTGGATATTTTTTGACAAATTTTTCTTGGGCAAACCAAACTTGCTTACTACCAAATTTGGTGTGGTTATTTAAATGGTACTTATCTTGATCCTGACACTTTATTTGTTTTAAATAAAAGACAAATAACAAATTTAGGAGTAAAAAGTAACTTTCGCCTACTAAAGTACGAGCTAAATATTTGCTTGCAAATTATGGACAGGCACTTAACAGTGTGAAAAAATATCATACAGAAAAAAATACGTAAATAAGTAAATATAATGCACCAATAGAACCTAAAACACAAAGTATTCAAAACAAAAATGAAATTATTGTTTGCGTCCTTGATATTTAGTAAAATTGCAACATTGAAAACTTCTGCTGCGTAGCTTGCGTTCGTGGAATACGTTGCCAGACTTCTGTTTTGACATGGTTTTTGACAAATTAATTTATATTGTATTGTAATCGGCTGTCTACCGTGAAGCACGATACTTACGAGATATGTAGTTGGACATAGTTATGCAAACTATAACCAACCCACAATATGTCACTTTCGAGATAATTAGATTTTTGTAAGAACAGTGTGAAGAAATAAATTGGTATGTTATTTGAGACTAGAGATGCGCCGAGTACTCGTTTGCTACTCGGTACTCGGTGTACTCGGCCGAATAACTCGGTTCATGAGAAGAGTACTCGGTTAAAATAAAGCATCACAGCTATAGACATAATAAAGTAAAATCAACAATATATTTAAAATATTCAAAAGAGATTTATTACTAGAAATTGTAGACAATTGTAACAATTTCTAGCAATTTAGTAATTTAAAAAGAAAGTTTACGTTATTAATATTTAAAATTTAACAAAGGCAAGTTATGATGTAGGAATATTTACAAGGCTTTCTGCGCGTTCAGGTAATAGTCTGTTCCTTTTTTCTTCATACACATTACCCGCTTCGGCAAATAACCGCTCGCTATACACAGTGCTTGCAGGTGCACATAAAAAAAACACTCGTGCTAACTGTGCCAGTTTTGGATATTTTGTTTTATGCTCTGCCCACCATTGGAAAGGACTCTGCTCTCGCGATAATAAACTTTCATTGACGTATCGGCCTAATTCTAGAGCAACGGGGGCTTTTAGGATCATCGCGTTCCGGTTGTAATGAACCGAGTAACTCGGCCGAGTACTCAACCGAGTAATATTCAGTACTCGGTTATTCGGTAAAACTTGTACTCGGCGCATCTCTATTTGAGACAAACGATGTACTGTAGCAGTGAGAACGATATAGGGAAACTATTATATTATACCGGGTGTAACAGAAAGGTGTGGTCATATTAAAGGACCCAAATGTACACTTGATTTAGACCCTGTGTGCAAAATATCAAATAAAAATAAGCGACTTTTAATGTTGATATAAGTTTAATTATGTTTGTATAAATAGTGATTGTCCGAAACAACCACTGCGTCACAACTCTATTGCTAGTTACGTTACTACGACTTCACAAATTCATTCAAGAAACCTGGGCGGCCGCAAGCGGGGCGAAAGAACAGCTGACTACAATTGAAATGCCATTGTAAAAACATACGTTACTATTAAGTAACAAAATCTTTAAATACCTAGAAAAATCGAATTATTTCTAACAATATTATTTTATGCCATACCTAGGTACGCGTACGTACTTATTTACATACAATTTAAAGAATATTTATTTACTTATTAAGCCCGTAGTTACGCACGCCTTCATCGTATACACATTCTACATAATTTAGTATTAATACATTTATTTACGACAATTTTACAATAGTGAATACTTTTTTAATTGGTACTTACCTACTGTTCAATTCATACACGTTTTAATGAATTTCCTACGAATTGTAATTCACTGTTGTACAATGTACGAAATATTGACTTGTTTACGATAATTTTGAATAATAAGTACAATCACTGCACGCACTGCTGGCACATTTCACACATTTACAGGTAAGGTTCCTTTTTTGGTTTTGAGGTAATGCCGACCTCCATGTAATATGCATATTTCCGTGCGTCGGTACAGAGACTGCTCTACTCTTTGAAGCATCTGCCGAGTGATTTGACTAAACGCCATTTCGATCCGCTGCCTCATTTCTTCTGCGCTTTCACAGGACTCCGCATAAACAATATTTTTTATATGACCACATAAAAAAAAATCGAGCGGTGTCAAGTCTGAGGACCGCGCTGGCCAGGGTACAGGACCTCCCCGCCCAATCCACTGCGGGAAACGGTCGTTCAGATGGGAATGTACATTTCGAGCAAAATGTGCGGGTGCTCCATCGTGCTGGAAAGTCATCCTGTGTTCCATCACGAGTCTCACGTATTGTGTCACTGGCAGGGCCATCAGAACGTCAACCAAGTCTTCTGCTAGGAATCTTAAATAATTGGCCCCATTCAGACTTGCCGGCAAAAACACTGGACCGATGACGGCACAACCTATTATACCAGCCCACACGTTAATCCGCCACTGGTGTTGAAAATTTGATTCCCTTGATACGCGGGGATTCAAATGAGTCCAAAAATGTTCATTATGCATATTGATAATGCCCGCACGCGTAAATGACGCCTCGTCTGTCCACAGTACCGACGAAGCGAAGTCGGGAAACCTCCCAACCTGGTCGCGGTACCAGCGGCATAATGCCAAACGTGGATCATAGTCCGTTTGTAACAGCTCCTGCGTTCTTTGAAAATGGTATGGGTGCTGGCCATCATCCCGTAGCACACGCCACACACTCATATGGTTCACACCACCAAAGGCTGCCGCAGCACGACGAGTACTTGTCTTTGGATTGCCGAGAAAATGTCCCAAAACATCTGCCTCGAATTCTGGGTCTCGTGAACTCGGCCGGCCTTCAGAACTGGAACCACGGAACGATCCACTATTATGAAGTCTCATAACCATCTTCCTGAAGCATTCCAGAGTAGGAAATAGTCGACGTCGATTTTCTGGGACGCCATCAATAAATTTGGCGACTCTGGCGCAAGCTTCCATCGGCTGCGCCTACGCACAACATCATCTCTAATAATCACTATTGCTTAAGCGTGACATAGTTTAAATAAACACAAAAACGAGACACAAACAAAACGATGACACCTATTTAGTCCTCACAACGCAAA
This sequence comes from Hyposmocoma kahamanoa, assembly GCF_003589595.1. Classification (NCBI taxonomy): domain Eukaryota; kingdom Metazoa; phylum Arthropoda; class Insecta; order Lepidoptera; family Cosmopterigidae; genus Hyposmocoma; species Hyposmocoma kahamanoa. The sequence goes on along the minus strand of NW_020654051.1, from coordinate 2,379,795 downwards.
CGGCAATTACAGACTTACAAAAAATTAAAAAATAGTGCCTCTGTCTCAGCGGCGGCACATCAAAGGACGCCGACTGAAACGCAAATTTTGGAATATAGGGTAACGTTTTCATAATGTACCTACAGGATGAAATTGAAATTATTACCATGCTTTTAAAATAAGACCCTTCTCATGATACAAATTACATCATTACATACACATTAAACGAATACCTATATCCTACGTATCTACGACCTTCAACGTTGCACTGCATACGCCTTTGTTTGTAAACATAGCCATCACCCGTACCACTTCCACACGACGCAAGAACTGACTGGGTGATTACGGATATACTGCACTAAGGAGGCAGTCACTCATCGGAAACCCACGACGTCCGAAACGAAACCCTAACACACTAACCACTACACCATGGAGGCAGTCGACTATAGGAATCAAATCTACGACCTCCGAAACGTAAGCCTAACACTCTAACCACTACACCATGGAGGCAGTCGACTATAGGAATCAAATCCACGACCTCCGAAAAGAAAGCCTAACACTAACCACTAGACCATGGAGGCAGTCGACTATGGGAATCAAATCCACGACCGCCGAAACGAAAGCCTAACACTCTAACCACTACACCATAGAGGCAGTCGACTATGGGAATCAAATCCACGACTTCCGAAAAGAAAGCCTAACGCTCTAACCACTAGACTATGGAGGCAGTCGACTATGGGAATCAAATGTACGACAACCAAAAAGAAAACCTAACACTCTAACAACTACACCATAGAGCCAGTCAACTATGAGAATCGAATCCACGACCTCCGAAACGAGTCTAACATTAACCACTACTCCACATCACGATGTATAAAATCAAATGCTGGCGGCGAAAGTCAAAGGTGATATTTTTGCCGCTAAAGTTGCCGCCAAAGACTTGCGACTTCGCTACGATTACGTATCGCGTACGCAAGGCGACTAATCTTGATACTTTGTTTATTTAGGTAAGATTTTTTTATGGTTTTACACTATTGCTAATTTAAACTATTCTAAAATATTTCTTTAGATGAGTAGATATTATTAGGAAGTAAGAACCTTAACAGGTTCAACGGATGTTAATTATTTCAATTTCACCATGTAATAAACCTATACACAGAAAGTTGTCGTGTGTAGATAAGTCAAATTAAGCGTAAACCTGTTGTTAGAAACGTGTGCTCAGCAATAGACGTATGTAAGTTAGTAAGGTACTATTTTTGCACAAGGTTTAGTCCACTACACTTGCATAGTAAGTACTGGTTGGAGACTTGACATTCTCGCATCTTTGAAGATTTCGGCAATTATCTCCGAAATCCAAGTTTTCTCCCGATATTTTCATTTCCAAGCAAAAGATGAAAATTACAATAATTAATTCGTGGTCAACGATCAAAACTAATTTTTTGACGTTTGTCGACCTTCAGATTGCACCTTTACGATGAAAGTGTCCCAATACAAAATTTCTACTTTTTGGGAATACGCAAAATAAGATTTCAAGTTGTGACATTTTCATATTATTTTATTTATTACTCTTGAAGTACTAAAGGTGATGGCCTTATTAGTCTTTGAAAATAATGAGGAAAAATGGAACTTTACAACTGATAATTGTTTCTGATCATTTTAATGTTCAACAATTTAAAAACATAACTTACAAAAACTAGTCGCCAATAGATCTTTTTTTAACGATTTTTTTGTTATCATTTAACGTATTAAGAATTAAGTCTTTTTAATGTTCATCAGCTAAGCAAGATGTCATAACCCTTGATATTGTTTTGTGGTCCCTGTTTCACAATTAAAAAAGAAGAAAGTCCACGAAACAAAATAGTAAGTCCCTTTAAAAAGTAAGTTACTAAAAAAACCTCACACAAGCAAACGTCGAACAAGTCATGTACCCGGTGGAAAGCGTCACGCCTGTCCATAACAGTAGCACTGCCGCTCGAAGACTACTGCTACGGCGTCCATCTCTCTGAGACATAGTTGACAAGTCCCATGTGCCTGTAATTTCACCAGCACCCTTACCCTTCAAAACTGTACCACGGTAAAGTGGCAGTACTACGCTGGACGAACTCACAAGGAGCTCTACTGCTACTAGTGATTTTTGAATATGATTTTCGGAACGAAAATGGCTCAAATGCTAATCCGTCAGTGGCAGCGTGTTGTCTTTGCAAATGCAGATTCAACAATAAATGCAGCGTTAATATTTCGACGCGGGAGTAGAATTTTTAAACTGAAAGAACAAAATGAAAGGGATCTTTATGAATCAGTGCTATTCGAGCTTTAATTGCACAATTTCATCTTCACCACAGTGTGACTAATGTAACAAAATATTTTTTTAAGATGGTTTTACGGTATAAACTCATTTTTTAATTTTTTGATTTAGGCGCTTTCATTGTAAGGGTGCGAAGTATTAGTCGGATAATTGCGTCATATTGCGTCATGCGTTAGAAGAAACATACCGACTAATTCGCTAGCCGCCATGCGTTAGAACAGTACCGACGGATAGAAAGAGACAAATTTCATTCATTGAAATACAATAGATGAATGCGTATTATTACATATGATATGGTAAAAAGAAACAGAGATAACTTTAAATATGTGTTTTTTAGAGGACATTAGTTTTATTAATGGATATTAAATGGAAATTTGTGTATTTTGTATGTTTGAAGATATGAAGTTAACGAAACCATATTACGTTATTATGTACTAAGTTTTAAATAATAGTTTTATTATGAAGTAGTGTATTTTGGCAAAGTAATCGATAATATTTATTTTTCATTAAATGTTCACACGCATATTACATGAATAAAATAATAATAAATTTAGTAAATTATAACATAGTAATAAGAATATGGCATTAAGTACTTTATCATTTACAATAACATGCCTGAATTTCACAATTTTTTCAAGTTACGTAATTTGGTTGTATTATGATACTCAATAGAGATGTGATGTGACTATTTATTTTCGTTAAATGACATCAGCTGATCGAAACTGTTCATGGCGAAATTTCCATAAATAACGTAGTGTGTACTAAAACAACTTTGCTAACTAGTTTCATACCATTAACTGAATCCGACCTTCAAATATGACCACACCTTTCTGTTACACCCTGTATAGCAATAAGTAGAAAACATTATGTATCTTTTTATTTAGTTCACGAGAACCATGTTCTACTTTTCGTAATGAAATCGCCAAAGATCTACAGTACTTCAGTACTGCATACTTAAAAAATAGCATATTTAAAAAAAGACATTATATGAATTTAAGCAGCAAGATTCTTTTTAGCTATTAAAAAGTTACTTATTTAGGTTTGGTACCCTGAAGGACTTTTATTTTCTCCGTTTTGGCTTGATATGTTGCCAGGATCTTTTGTAAGCGGGTAAAGGACACGTCTGGTGTTCTACCTAAATACATAACTCAATTTCACTCGAGGTGTGGGTTGGTTCTTGTTTGCATAACATGTCCAGTTCTTATATGCTTTGATATTTTTTGGTTTACTAGCATGTGTGTATTTTAAGTACAACGCCATCTGTTAGCGGCAATCAATATTATGTTAAATCAAGCGGAAGGTCCAACTACCACACTTTTATCGCATCGGGGCGTATGGCGCCACCTTATTGGAGAAATTATAGTAGGCGCGTTATCGCTCAAGGTCATCGACGCAAGGTCATCGACGCTTGTCAGCGTTTTAATGAGAAAACATGTTTTTCGAGGGCTGTGAACCTTTTTCGATATGCAGGTTTCATTACGATGTTTTCCTTTACCGAAAATCTAATGATAAAATTCAAGTTACATTTCGCAAGTTAATTCCGAGAAACTCAGAGTTTCGAGCCCGGATTCGAACCCATGGCATCTGTTTGAGAGGTAGTAAGGTCAAACCGTTAGGCTACCATGGCGTTGTAAGCATTAACTAGAAATAAGTTGCTAATCACACCATTACTTATATTATGCAGTACCCATATCACCAATCGTGAATGAACTGCGAAACAAGTCATTAATTTGTCTCAGGATCCTTATTGTCTGCGAGAATTCCGCAACTGCAGTCTTTCCGCATTTCAAGGCATACTTTTTTCGACTGTTCGTTGATGTTCTAAGATATGTGGAGGTGGTATTTTATACTTCAATCAGCTGGTTCATAATGGGAGGCCAAATTGGCGGTGATACTTAAGTGGGAGATCGTTCGTTTACGTTACATAAAACACAATCAACATTTGAGGCCTTTTATAAGAACCATGGTCCTAACTGATTGATCATTGTCGCTCTAAAATCACCAAGTCTTCTCCGGACACTGATCGTGGGTTAAGCGAGTCTTCGTCCGTTTGTCCATAATGCCAAGCACCTATCCCAAAGTTGCTTTAATATGTGTGTCTAAAAAAAAATACACGTCCATGTTACTACGTTGCTTCAAGTTCTTGCATCCTCACTGGAGTGATAAATTGCCGGAGGACGACTCGAGCTCACGCCCAAGTAAACAATGCGCTGAAAAACGCCGCCACTGATTTTAAACAAGCACATTTCACCATCTGCGTACAGCTTCGTGAATTTTGCTTTCGTGAACTGAAATGGTGAATGTTTAAGGTAGATTTTCTTGTGCATCGTTTAGCATTTACATAGTACCTGTGGTTTGGAGTACTTTTGAATCATGAGCATTTTAATTAACTTGCGAAGTATGTGGAATTCCTGAGGATACACATCATTTGCTCTTGGAGTGTGTTCGGATGGAACTTGTCGGGGTGCGGTTATTTACGTAGGTTGATTTTGGTACATTTAATGTAAAGTGGTTTCAATCCGTTTTATCTGAGCCAACTAGTAGTGCCGTGAAGATTTATATACATGTTTATATATGTAGTATTTTGATCTGTTTGGAATCAGTTAAGTGTTTTTTTATGTATCGGTTTTCTAACGAGGTCAATAAAAGCATAATAATAATTCGTGTGGATACATTTCGGAAATGCTAAAACCGAAAAACGTCGGAAGTATCTCGATCTGGTGAAAGAGACACAGGGGTTAAGGCCAGATTAACCTCGGTAGCAACTTGAAGTAGTTGTAGCGCGTTGCTTCTATCCCGCATGCAAAAAGTGGTGTTGCTAGAGACGACAGGTATCGATCGCCGATTCTTGAAACTGACTGTGTGATCCAGGTTGACGGTGACATTGTGTGGTTGTCTAGCACATTATTATTACTATTAATAAGTAATGTTCATGTATCGGTCGTAATCTTCTTCATGAATGTAAAGGTGCTTCTTGTAATTGTATCGATGACGTACATTTGGCACCCAGTTACCACGTTTTCACGTACATTAATAGTAAATCTGAATTATATTTACTAGGAACCAACATTTAAATTCCTCGGAATAATACAACCGCGCGGTCGGTAGACCAAAGGCAAGCTAGCCTTTCATTGTAGTTAAAACGTAAACTCTAAATAAATAGAGCGTATTTCGCCATGACAGTTCGGTCTCTGAACACTTGTAGGCGGTCGTTGTGCGGTAGCCGCGGCGTGAACGCGATGAAATTCGTATCGAATAAACGCGTCATTGGCACCGTGGTGAAAGGACTTGTCAATCAGCGTATTGGTGGAGCTTCACTTGATATATTTGGCAAACAATCACCATATGTACATAGTATGCGCGACAAAATGTTGTCTTAACCAAACAATAGCCTATTCGACAAATACAACAAGATCCGTTGGACACAACAAATGACCCAAATAGGTGAATATACAAGTAAACCGATAAACATATTTTAACTTTTTATTTGGCCCCATGTGTAGGCGGTCATATTTATCAGTGTCTGCATGTCAAATATTTTTCAAAGTACATGAAACACCCGACAGCGAATACAAGTAGCCATGTCCAATGCCGCCATATGGAGTCTTCTCACAGATTGTTGCCCAGGGTACCCAGAAGCACAGGAAAGAAATGGTACATGCTGGAAGGCTTCTTTCGTGCACCTCAAAGCTGCTGGTGATACTAGTGGCACATAAAATTGTTTAAAGTTTTATCAAGTGACACGCTACGACACAGTAAGCTACACGTCTGTCCTTAAGAGGGAGCAGAGGAAAAATTCCTAATCTTCGATTTGATTTTAGAGGGGTATATCCACTTTAAAGTTAAAAATAAAATATTGTATGAGTAACTACACGATATATTCAAGCATAGACATTAATCAGAAACATAAAACAATAAAGTTTCCTCGATAGATAAAAATCACGAAATGACCTCTAATTTTCACAGTTTTTTTATTTATCCTCGAAATGCTACAGGTTATTAGGAGAAAAATTAGATAATTAATTATATTTATGCATGATCTACAACTGTCACTACGGACTTTTTTAAATCCCTTTAGTTTTAGAGTTATTCCGCTAAAACAAATTTGGTACTTTTAATGCGCAAAATTCAACATCTCCTGTCGCATGTCACGCGAACTTCAGGCATATATTTGTTTCACAAATTTGGGCGGAGCCAACGTCAAAACTTTTTTGGCTTGCTCCCTCTTAACAGTTGCAGTGCCACTCAGAGTTTTAAATCGCAAAGATCTGTGCGGCACTGCCACTGCGCCCGTTACTCTGAGACATAAGTTGTAAATCCCAACGCCTGTAATTTCACCGCATCCTTACACTTCAAAACCGGAACACAATAATACTGACATTACTGTTTGGCATTAGAAATAGCTAAGGTGGCAGTTCTTCCCTGGAAGAACTCTTTCACAAAAGACTCTACTGCTACTAAAGTAGTGCTCTGAGTAGCACTGCAACTGACATGGATAGGCGTGACACTTACCACTAGACGCACGACCCAATCGTCCCATCGCTTGATATCGTAAAACAAAAACACAAATTAATTTTACTTAAAAATTCATTTACAGGTTCCATAGTCACGGCTGATTGAGCCATGTTCAGTAATATTTACTTCTTCCTTTAGGATCATCGCCAGCTATCTCTGTTCAGCGCCCTAACTTCACTTTTCATCTAAATAACTTCGCCCAGGCCTCCCCCTAACCTCTCTTTCCTTTGATCTTCCCTCTTATAATAATACTCCGAAGAAAACTGTCGTGTTTTATCAGATGCCTAAACATATTTCCCCTGCGGCGATAATAAAGTAATATTTTACTAAGGGCTGAATATTATTTTAGAGGGATACCTCAAGTCTTAAAATTGCACTGGTTCGATTTAAATTTCTTCATTTCTGGTTTTCGTCCACTTTAATCATTGCACTGTTAGGGAATAGACCCATACAGACAAGTCTTCGCCTTTTGTGAAAATTCATGTGGTGGTTTATATAATTCATTTTAAAAAGATAAGCACGTGTGTTTAGAAAATGGTGACTGGTTTTGACGTCACGTTAGACAAGATACGCGTTTAACAATCTGGAAAGGAAAAAGGTGTTGTAGTAGTTATAAAAAACTATTTATAAACACCTCTATAATCCATGATACATATTTTCTAAATTATGTAAACACATTCTTAGTTACATATATTTTATAATCAACTACACTCCCTTTTATAACGTTTCCTCTAATATTTCTAGTAGCTAAGGAAGTAATGATCCTTCGTCCGCTTAACCGCTATACCTTGTTCCAAAAATTCCTTTTCGCCATGTTGTCACCCGACCACAAGTCAACCTCTTGCCAAGCTAACCTTTGTGATCTCACAAATTACGTTCAGAAATTGCATTTTAATTTGCCTGCCAACAATTGATACAATAAGGTGCTGACAGATGGCGTGAGTGACAACTTCATGATGTTTGGTTTATAACAGGAATTTGGCTAAACCAAAGACTATTGTTTCTCAAATTCGAAGAATTAAGTGAAATAATACATAAAATGACATATATATAACCTATACCAACTTGGAGGACTTGTCCTGGGTCGGCTTTGATATACGAAACTTCCTATCCCGACGACCCTATCTCGTCCGTTGGGACTAGAGTGTTACTTGATCTCTTTCAAACTAATAGATACTAACAAAGGACAAGCTTAATTAGCTGTAGCCACTTTAAATTTTATTCAATAAATTAACGAATTTTGCTGTGAAAATATTCTCGGAAGCGAAAAAAATTTTACAGCTAGAGCTGTATCATGATCATGATATTTATACTTAAGGTTACAAATATCATCATTTAAACCGAAAGCCATCCACTGTTGTACATGGCCTCCCCCAGACAACGCCACAACTACTGATTTTATGCTACTTGCATTCAGCAGATTCCCGCAACTTTCAACACGTCGTCGGTCCACCTTGTGGGTAGTTTGCCCACGCTTCGTCTCTCGAGAACTTTTTATTCCCATCGGCTATCTGTTCTGCGCACGCTGCCACTTAAGTTTGCAATTCTTTGGGATATGTCAGTTACTCTGGTTTTTTGCGGATATCCTTATTACTGATTCGATTTCACAAGGAAACTCCGAGAATAGTCCTTTCCATTGTTCTTTGGGTCCCTATCTACCGATCGGATAGATAGGGAACTTCGGTGAGACTACAGTCTCCCTGGTAAGACCAAGAGACGGCGGGTGTCCGGGCCCAGCCCTCCGCCAGTGATACGCTTTCACGGGCGTCTCTTGGCGGACCCGGACTTGTGGCATTCGTCCCGCGGTCTAGATGAGGGCCTAATGGCGAGTAGACGCGCGGGACACATGTGTTGCCCTTTGAGAAGTTAGCCATATCCGAACATTGTCGCAGGATACTGCTACTTGCATCTCCGGCATTAGTCCGGAGAACTAGTAGACGATGAGCTAGAATCCTGCGGTCCCTCCAGATGCGTAGAGATTTGGGAACTGGAGAGACGCTGTTTTTCCGCGTCGGGAAGTGTGCGTGTCTTACAGCTCCGCCATCAAAAAGGATATTTGGCAGTTGGCTTAGAGTCGACGGCTCTGCGGTAGCAACCGTTAGGTGCGCAGAGCGCGATGGGAAGTGAGCGTGCCTACAGCTCCGGTATCTATCTGGAAAATAGGGAGGGTTGCTTGCATCCGGGGGAGCTCACCCAAGGCACAAGTCTTTTGAGATTTGATGAAGTCCGTGCAAACGGGCTGATCTGTAGTGAGGACGTGACTTAGATGGACTCTGCGCGGGCATGCTCGCGCAGGTCATAGCTTTTTCCGAATACATAAGAGGTTGACAGGAAGGGTCATTATAACACAATAAACAAAACTTATGTAGAAAAGATATGTCCTTTAGGCGACCTAGAGCCTTCTTTAGAAGCCCACCACGTTAGTAAGGCACCACGTCTCAGTGCCGAAGTCACCACTAGTAGCACTGATTGGTTAAAGAGTTTTTGCCTTGAGACGCGTGGTATATTTGGATAAGAAGACAGGGTGTAGCTATAAACATTTGATCTTAGATATATGTATACGTAATAACAACTCAAAATCATCAACATATTATATGTACTACGATTACTTCTAAAGACAGGTTTAAGGCCATTGACAACATTCACTTTGACATTTTTTTCAATGGATGTGAACTTTTTTCGACATGTAACGTAAATTAGTAATTAAAGTCACAAGTACGTATTTCCGCAGGGATTCGAATTACTGGTTACCATCGCTCTTTTGTAATCCTACTTCTCCTTCCTAATCCCGAAAAAACCCTCATCACCGAGATCTATTAAGTGCCTTTGATCCTATTTACCAGTTAATTGTATTGAAACAACATGTTAAACAACATTCTCACATTAAAAGCAAGCAACTATCGCAAACTATACAAGCGAGAGCGAGCGGAACAAGAAAACTAAACAACTAAACACCCTCGTCAACAAGTTTTAATCGAATGTGACACGAACCGTTGTATGATCATGATCGCCCATTACCAAAACTGTACAGATTTATTGAGGTGTTAAAGGTATATATTGACCAGCAATTAATTAGGGCCACCTTTTTCACATTTCTTTTTTAAAACGAAAAAAAAGAAAACGTTAAACTCAACCAATTTACGCTAAATTAAAAATTGGCATGTTTCACAAACTGAATATAGGGTTTTTGCGTAAAAGTAAAATATTTTGGGGCAAAAATATATTGCCTACAATTTAACATTAATTTAAGGGATGTAGCTGCATTATTAGAGATTTTTATAAGAATATTTTTTTACTTTTCCACAAATTTTGACTTTGTTATTTTTATCTTTTGGTTTTTTATGCTGCTTTATTAAATTTTTGCATCATAATTGTAGCTGAAACACGTTTACTGTTGTATTTTTATTACATATAATTACTTATTTTGTGCTAAGACTTACACAAATGGTTTATAAAACGATGTTCACTGAACTCTTTACAAAATTCTTTACACCATAATATATTAAATTCATCAAACGCAAATTAAAAGAGCACTTCCCGTTAAACTCTGAAGTTAATTAGTAACATAAATATATATTAATAATTTGTTTTGATGACATCGAGTTCTTAGGTTTTCGCGATTGTTACACATAGGAAATGAAACTATTTTTGGTTTGTTTTGGTTGCCAACCGTGCCCATGGGACCTGTAAAGGACCAGAAATGTCGGTTTGTTTGAAAAAAACAAAAATACGCGATTTAAATCCGGAAAAATAGTTTCATTTCCTTTGTGTAACAATCGCGAAAACCTAAGAACACGAAATATAATTGTTTATTGCACAAATAAATTATATTAAAAACTACAAGTTACAAAGGACATATACAAAGGAGAGCTTATGTCTAGAAGAGATCTCTTTCAGCCGTGGTGAATAAACTAAGTCTACGAGACATTACTGTACATTTAAATTACATTCAAATGTAAATATAATTATCAATGACGACAATGTAATATGGCTGAAATATAAACCTACACACACACAATATATATTAAAATATAAAATTCCTGACAATTATATTGTTATATTTCGAGATAGCTCAATTTTTTTTAAATTTGTATACATTGCCGTTGCTGTTTTTATTTATGTTTGACGTTGTTGATTCATAATCATCGAGACCTCATTTATGCACTTATTATCAAAATCTCAAAATATTATTTTCAGCGTTAGAAATAGGACATGATCCTCCGCTATTGACGGTTCACAGCCAGCACTGCAGCTATAAAGCTGCTCCTTTGATGTTCTTCTTTATTTGTTCCCCGTTCGCCATTCTTGATTTTATGATTATCACTAATATCAGGTTTCTTACCACGGTATGACTTCTTTTTATTTTCCCGATATTTCGGAACGGTTGCACGCTCCATGGTCACGGGTTGGGTCAATATGAAATATCGGAAAAATAAAAAGAAGTCATACCGTGGTAAGAAATCTGATATTAGTGATAATCATTTAGTGAATAACCACGAAAGTCTTAAAATCTATATTCTTATAATTATTAATACAAAGATCGAACACTCAGAAAAAACACCCAGAAAAAAATCCTTCGATCCGGTCGGATTCGAACCGACGTCTTCTTGCATACCGTGCCAGACGCTATGCCAACTAAGCCACGGAACGAACCAACGGACCTCACGAATTTCTCTATGTGCTTGCGTCGTGTCTTTGTACTTGGTCTTTCAACGACTTTTTAGTCGTATCTATAATGTAATCTATATTCTTGATTTTCTTTTTCTCTTTGTTTTTCCTTCTATTTTCCCCTCAATTTCAATTCTCAGATATTCCTTAGTACGTCACAAATGTCCAATTATTTTCTTCCTTCTATTCTCTATTGTGTTTAAGATAATATTTCTTTTTCCACTAGCCCTTTTTAATACTTATTCATTTGATATCTTCTCAATACATTTTATTTTTTCCAGTCGCCAACAGCACCACATTTCAAATGACTCCAAACTCTCTGCCTGTCTTTCTTTGTGATTGTTGATATCTCGCATTATTACTACGTAGCAAAATTATACCAAGTTAAGGGGCTGGTGAAGGGGTAACCTTTGAATGTCCCTGGCATTAAGCCTGATATTACCAATTTTTGCAAAAAATACATTTTTATGTGCTCATAGACATATTTACAGGAACACTAAAAAAAGGTTGAATCGTGATAACAATGTACATATAAACCACTGGCCACATACACCAGAACGTTTAATCGAAATGACAAGATAATTGAAGTAATTATTTTTTCAAATTAAAAGACGTCGACTTAGTCGAAAACCTTGGAGAGGTCTAGGAAAAATGCGTAAAGTGCTTTCAGTCGAAAGTCCAGTTTCAAAACCAAATGTCCGCCATAATATTAATGCAAAAACCAGTCTATTCCGAACTATACTTATAAAAATATGATTATCTTGCGTTTTATAATGCGTGCAACTCGAAGCCGTCACTTGCTGGAACTTCTTTTTCATTTTTTGTTTAAAGAAATGTGACCTTATCATGCAGAAGATAAAAGTTATGTTGTAATCGTCGCTTTAATGCATCGCAACGTCGCACCGCCTGACTGTGGCAATTTGAGGTGCACCTCAATCTAGGTGCAGTACTATTTAGATCAGCTTATAACATTAATTTAGCAAGATTAATCAGGTAACCAGTAAGCTAAGTTAAAACTTGTATAATTGGAGTTAGTAGTCCTTCGCTTGGGATATTACTTGAAATAACCATTATTAACTAATTCGAAAGTAATTATAACAGTAGATATGAATCGTACCACACATAGCCCAGTGGGATAACAATTGCTTCTCAAATGAGAGGGCGATGGTTCAAATCCTTTCGGTGCCAATATATTCTATCTACTTGTCTGTCTGACTTTGTTTCCTACGTAAATTTGTCAACATATAATAGCAATACCTGTCGCTAACGGTGGAGGAAAACATTGTAATGAAACCTGCACATCGGAGACGGTTCATAATCCTCGGAAAGTAAAGTATTACAACTTGTATTGGGCCAATGTTGGGGACTAGAATAGAACAGGGGACTATATCTAAACCCTCGCTGTATCGCTGTACAGGTGACAAGTATCAAGTGATCAATCAGTATTAGAGTATTGGAAGTTTTGACAAATTAGTTGTTTGTGGACACCATTTTGAAATATAATTTTAGAGTTATGTCATAGATGCAATCTGCTGTTGCCCGTGTGGAAGTTGGTGAATGAACTTCGAACTCAAATAGGTCGCTGCAGAAACAAGATGTAATATGTAATGTGTGTAAATGTGTGTTCAGGGATGTTAATATAATCAAATGTGACTGCGGTGCTTCAACAGTCCGTGCAGTACTTGCTGGCTGCCTCTTGTGCCCAAACATTTGCATGTCGGAAGATTCTAACTAGGTCACAGATAAGGTGGCAACGGACTATTCTAAGTTAATTCAGTCCTAAAATAAGTAGAAGACAGTATCTATTCTATAGTCAAATTATTATTAATTTGATAAACAGAGCAAACAGATTATTGGTTTTCAACAATCAGATGAATCATAGACAATAGAGCAGGCTCAAACTAAAATCGACTAATTGTTTTACGGACAAAGGAGTTTGTGAAACACGAAAAGGTAACTAATCTCAGTTAGCGAAGCCTTCTAATTTAAAGTTAAATTTTCGAACCGACTGCCCAAGGCCTTCCGGAGAACTAATTATTTCCATTGATAAGTCTTTCGTAGACGAGGTTAAAAACACAAGTTTACAAGCCAGACCGTGATTATGAAGACAGTAATATATCTCGTGTGTGACGTCGAAAGATAGCGTTGTTTTTGCTGTCCTGCGACGACTTGTGCAACGTCATCATTTTTCTTAGCAAACATGCTCCATCACATCGACATTTTATCCAGTACATAGATTACACAGTACCTCCACCAAGAGTTTAGTTCTGCGGTAGTTAACCGCTAAAGGTGTTACGTAATTTGACATATGTATATATTTCGTTTTTATGTTAGGTTTTTGATCAGGTGCCAATTCATTCAATCAAATGGTGCGTGATAAAAGTCAAACAAACTTCTCGAACATATATAATGCCTTTTATATAATTATTAACCGCTCACGCGATAAATACAGCCGTAGACGCATACCACACCTAGAGGTGCCGGTGATTATTTTATACCGATTTATCGGATATCGAAGTTATAACAGGTAAAAGAACTAATATTAATTGCTATTTCGGTAACTACTCTAGCAAACCATAAAGTTTTTAATGCCTGGGTCTGTCATTTAAAAAAAATAAACAACTTCTAAAATACGTCACGACAATCGTGTGTGTTATTGTTTGGGCTGGTGATTTCGGTGTTTATTTATTGAAAACATACCGTAAGTATCGTTTTTTAAGTTTACCCTGAATATAAATGTTTATAAACTATACTTTAAGGAGTAATTTCATGGTAAACGTTAGAACTACTCAAACGGAATATTATCATTAATCCAAGTACACCAAAAATTTCATTGGTGCTTTTTAAGTGCAGGATTTGCGGTGTATTACTGCATTTTATTTGAGATGTTATTGTTGTTAGTACGGAGGGTATTTATTTAGCAATGCAGAATAATAATTTTTATTTATAAAAACTTGTATTTAAACTGAATGCTTTTCTAGTTTGCGAAACCAAATAGCCGCCATTTTGCGGTAGGAGGAGCGCATCGCGTGAGCGGCTAATATTATTTTTTATACTTAACTGTTTCGAAGACTGCACTATTAAAAACTTAAAGAAACAGAGGTTCTAAACATTGAATGGAATGTTCAAATAAAATAATAAGATTAATTATGTTAAAAAAAAGTTTTCAAATACAGTGTAATTGAGGTTATCAGCGCAAAAGTGGTGTAAACTAATTTTTTTTCTCTAATATTACTTTAAATGATACTAAAGTACTTACAGGTACGTAATCGGTCCTCTGTGATTTCATTATGCTAGGGGAAGCTGCCAAATGGTGAAATAGCCTAGTGCTGACATTATTTTCATTATTGACACATTAACAAAAAAAAAAACATTATTATTGATACACTTACCGCAGGCGTGTCTATTCTCCACAAAACGGAGTCCCTGTGAGCTGACTCCGACTTTTCGTGATAATATATCCATACTGATAGTCGACTGTCACCAGCTACTTGGAATGGACCTGTCGTCCAATTTGAACTTCGGCAGATACATTGAATCCATGGCCAAAAATGCAGCAAGGAAGCTTGGCTTCCTTTCCAGAGTGAGGCGTTACTTTACATCGGGACAGTTGCTTCAGTTGTACCAAGCACAAGTGCATGAAATACTGCTGCCACCTTTGAGATGGTTTTGCTATATACCAACTGGTCACTTTGGATTCAATTGACAATCGTGCTAAGAGGTTTATTGGTGACTAGGAATTAGTGGAGGCGAAGCTGCAAAGCCTTGAACACCGTCGTAAAGCTGCCTGCTTGTCGGTATTTTACAGGATATATCACGGAGAGTGTGCGATGTAATTACACGATTTAATTCCCTTTTCCATCACCGGGGGACTAGGCGTAGGCTTGGGTTCCATCCCTATGTTGTGGATATTCCAAAGATTCGCACGAAACGTTACGCTTCCACATTTGTATGGCGAACGGCTATGGAGTGGAATTCCCTGCCTGCAGACTTGTTCCCTGAACGACATAACTTGGGTCTTTTCAAGGGGAGAGTGAATAGGCATTATTTATCCATCATCGACCTCATTGGCACTTTCCATCAGGTGAGATGGAGGTCAAATGCGCACTTATATAAAAAATCGAACATAAAGAAAAATTCCTTCGCTCTGGTTGAGTTCAAACCATATTATAAGGCCTCGGTTTGAATTCAATACATAATCTTGTAACGAATGTGTAAGTCGTAAGATCTGCGGACTTGGTCTGTAGCTCAGTTGGTTAAGAGCTACCCCCGGTATGGCTACAAACACTAGTTCTAGTCCAGTAAGATCGAATGAGTTTGATAAAAATAACAAATTAGTGGAGTATTTTCACAAAAAAATATATGAACATCATGATAATCAATAAATAAACACTGAGAAAATATTAATCACAGAAAAATAAAAATAGAACATGCCTGTTATTGAATTTAAAGAGATTGTGGTTGGGTTTATTATTTTGGCAGTGTTAAAAACGTGATAAAAACAAAATACTGTTTTCTTAATAAGAAAATAAAGAGATTTATAAGGAAAAAGGATTAAGATAACTTTAGTTAAGGCATATATACATCGTATATGAATTAATCCAAAGTATTAGATTAGTATGCGGCACGACATTGACAATATATTGTGGCCGTCTTCGGGCCAATCAGGCGAAAACCAACTTATCCAATAACATTACGACGGTGTATTTTGGTATAATGAAACGATAT
This sequence comes from Hyposmocoma kahamanoa, assembly GCF_003589595.1. Lineage (NCBI taxonomy): Eukaryota > Metazoa > Arthropoda > Insecta > Lepidoptera > Cosmopterigidae > Hyposmocoma > Hyposmocoma kahamanoa. The sequence goes on along the minus strand of NW_020654051.1, from coordinate 2,363,600 downwards.
CGTTAGAAAAAAACGCAGCATATATTGAAGGGCACAGTTTTTATTTTAGTATATGTCTTGACTATAATCTCACTTGATATGGATTTTAAGATTTGCGTGGCTATTCAATATATGATCATCACTAATTGCAGGTTGTATGAAAGGAGTCTCCCCGCATGACGTACCATTCCTTTCCAGTCCACATAATTTTATTAAAGATAGAAAATGAAAGGAAAAAAGGCTGTAACAAAATATAATAAAATTATATAAAAAAGTTACAAACAGTATAGAACACACTCTACTAATACTGAACAGTCTTATAAGCAGTCTATTGATGAAAAAGAAGTAAATCACGCGAAGTTAGAGTTTAATGAGGATACTTCATGAGCACGCCCTCTCGCTTTGAGACTTTTGATGGGGGTGATAAAGGAACAAACCAACGTAAGAATAGTGAAAGGAAAAGGAATTCGAGAATGATTCAAAATTTTGAAACTATGTGGCAAAGGACGAGTTAAGAGGGTGATAAAAAGCTGGGATGACGATGGCAAGCATTATAGTGTATGCCATCGATACGATAAGAAGACAGGTTTCTTAAGATGATAATGATTTCTTCTAAAACCACCCGTAACCATGGAGTGTGTAATCGTTTGAAATATCGGGATAATAATAATCTCAGTACAGAGTACTAAAAAAACCGACCTCAAAAGTACGTGGAATTACGGCTTATTGATAAGTTTTATTGAAATATCCCCTAGTTCGCCACTATACAGGTTTTGACACTGGAGATAATAAAAATACTACACTACTCAAAGTATATTGAGAGAAAAACGCCTTGAATGGGAGAAATAGGAAAATCAACCATTAAAGTAACTGCTCCTAAATTAAAGTTAGGCGCTATTTATAAAAATGAATCTTCCTTCGTGAACAGCTACCCTTCGAGGTGGATGATTTTCTTCAAAATGAAATGGGACCACTATGGAAGTACCCCCTTTCCAACAAAAAAAGAATCATGAAAATCGGTTCACAAATACCGGAGTTATCGCGTAACATACATACAAAAAAAGAACATACACTCGAATTGAGAACCTCCTCCTTTTTTGAAGTCGGTTAAAAAGAAATCATACTTTGATAAGAAATCTGTAATTAATGATGAGCGACAATGTGGTCGATGACGTTACGTGATTGGTAGTAAATGCCTATTTGCTCTAGCCTTGAATAGCCTTAAATATAAATTTCAGGAAACACAAATGCCGTATAAAAAACAGCCAAATATCGATCGAATCGGATCGATCTTTGTGTTAATAATTATAACAAACTAGTGGAGTAATTTCACAAAAAATAATTGAATAAGGTGGTGGTGAAACATTTTGTCTTTCAATAAAAAAATACCTTAATTACAGTGAATAGCGACATTTCTAGCCAGGGTTAATAGGAAATACTGTCATAGATTTCTCATAGATGGCGCTACTGAGCTGGCTGAGTGAGGAAATAGATTTCTCACAGATGGCGCTACGGCAAAACCAAGATCTGCAACAAGCACATAGAAAAATTCGTGAGGTCCGCTGGTTCGTTCCGTGGTTTAGTTGGTGTAGCGTCTGGCATGGTTTGCTAAAAGACGTCGGTTCGAATTCGGCCGGGAAAAAAAGGATTTTTTTGTAAGTGTTCGATCTTTGTATTAATAATTATAACAAAAAAATATAATTTAGACTATTTTACCAATATGATGTCGATTATTGCTATTGGTTTAAAAGTTAAATTTCTTTTTTTTTTGGAAAAGTAATTTTTCAATCAGCTGTCACTATGGGGCCTTTCCCTAATGGGAAAAAAGTTCTTTTTCCTACATTTCAAACAATCGCGAAAAGCTAAGAACTCGAAAATAATTTTCATTTTCTCACATGTCCTTTTTGTTGTAGATACCATTGACAATTAAACTATTTCTTCGGATCCACATCTCGTACATTTGTTTTTTTTCAAACAACCCAACGTTTCGAGTTGTTTACAGGTTCCAAGGATCACGGCTCACTGAGTCATTTCGGCGATTTAAAACCGAAAAAAATAGTTTCATGCAACATGTAGCAATTGCTAAAACCGATTCTGTCTTTCGCGGTTTCATACAGAACACTGTTTCATAACTTGTCGCTTTTGTAAGAGTGGTTTATTTTCCTTGAGTTTTTGTATCAATGCGAGGCATTGCGATACTAATATTCCTAAGGCGTCTTCTATTTCATATTGTTTATTTATTTTTCATTCCCGTAATAGGGCCACATCTGTTGGACTATCAGCATTCTCTACACGTAGTCCGCTCGATACAAACCGTATCTGACGTTATTAATATTTGGGTTTTATTTTTTCATTAAATCCGCCTTTATTTATTTTTATGTATTACATATTTCCTAGCTTTCCTTAATTGGTTCGAAGGGATACGCTTTGGAGACAAAATGGATTGCGTTGTCTTAACTTGAATATATCGATTTGGTTGAACAATTAACTTCATTTATAACGCAAAATTTTGAAACCGGTTTGAGTCTTCATCATCGAATGCATCATACGTCTCACAGGTGGGCAAGGATCTCCTCTAAGGATTCTTCGAAGTGCATCATCTTTTTTTATGATACCAAATAACGGGACGAAGAAGTCGTGTATCCGCTCACGCGATTCATGCGTCACTGGAAGCATACCACACCTAGAGGTGCCGGTTATGATTTTATACCGATTTATCGGATATCGAAGTTATAACAGGGAAAAGAACTAATACTAATTGCTACTTCGGTAACTACTCTAGCAAACCATAAAGTTTTTAATGCCTGGGTCTGTCATTTAAAAAAAATAAACAACTTCAAAAATACGTCACGACAATCGTGTGTGTTATTGTTTGGGCTGGTGATGTCGGTGTTTATTTATTGAAAACATACCGTAAGTTGCGGTTTTTAAGTTTACCCTGAATATAAATGTTTATAAACTATACTTTAAGGAGTAATTTCATGGTAAACACTAGAACCACTCAAACGGAATATTATCATATTTACCCAAGTACACCAAAAATTTCATTAGTGTTTTTTAAGTGCAGGATTTGCGGTGTATTACTGCTTTTTTTTTGAGATATTTTTGTTGGTAGTACGGAGGGTATTTATTTAGCAATGCAGAATAATAATTTTTATTTATAAAAACTTGTATTTAAACTGAATCCTTTTCTAATTTGCGACACCAAATAGCCGCCATTTTGCGGTAGGAGGAGCGCATCGCGTGAGCGGGTATCTAGTGGTAAGCGATACGCCTGTATCATAGCAGTTGCAGAGAGCATTAGATCGCAAAGATCTGAGGAACTCTGCTACTGCGTACATCACCCTCAGACATACAAATATAAATATAATAATAAAAATATAATATCAACTATTGTTCCGATTAGAAATGTTAAAAGTTTCCTATCGGCCGGTTGTGAATCGCATTTATGCGCCTCGACTCGGAAAAGATGCAGTTTCCAATCGGGACAAGCAATCAAAATCAAGCTGCAGGAGGCCTATCATTACCTTTCAAAAAACAATCTTATTTCAATGCAAGCATAATGTAAGCTTATTATTATTATAAGTAATGTATTATTGCTAAAGTGATGGAAAGAACGAATGATTTCCCAAGATGTCTGTTCCTTACCAAAAAATCGGAAAGAAATAACGCTATATGGACTGCATAATGCCGTCTCTTTGTTTTTTGATGGACTGAATTATCCCATCGTAGTATATTAATGTTAAAGTACTTATGGTCATTATATTATTTACATTCAGAGTATTTTAACTGCCAAAAAAAGAAAAGTATGTAATAAGCTAATCTATTAAAATTAGGTTGTATCGGGCTGATATTGACGAATAGCTCAGCTCAGAGGTTTCTAGTATCTTCAAGTAAAACTCCTGCTGCATGTTATATTTTGTAATGACGTAACTTTTCGGTGCCATAGAAGGTGTCCGAGGTGTCTGCTGCACTTTCCTCATTCCGCAGCTTTCACCCCTCAGGAACTGGATCCGCCGCAGCACTCGGTCGCGGCAGCGTTAACACGTTGTTTTCAATTACTTTTCATCATTTTCATGAAGAGAAACGTAAACAAAAGCTGAGCCTTGATTGTCACGCCGTGAATTCGGAATTATAGTCTAGTGTTGACTGTTAGTGTCACTGTCTTTATTTTACAAATTATGTATACATCGCGTCTTTTTATTTAACGAGAAATTATTCCCTGTGTTCTATGAAATAAATAAATAAACAAAATATTGAAGAGATTTATGTAAATAAATAAAAAATTAACTTTGAATCGTCACCAATCAATATTTAGACAATAAATTTGAAAATAATATTGTTTCTACTGCGTTCGAGTAACTATTACGAATTGAGTCTCAAAGTTGCCAACAAAACATCAGTTTTAACTGTATAATGTAAGGTTATAAGAGGCTGTGGTAGCCCCCCTCCTCCCCTACCTCGGGACGAACTCTTTCACAATCACAAGGGGCTGTACGGCCACTAAAACATTCTCAAATGTTCGTAATTTTAAAGTCATAGGTACATGCCGTCCTAATCCTTCGAGCCCTTGTCGAAGGACTTCCTTCCTGAAAGCTTCATCACGTTTTGCCTGTTCACATTAATTAATCGTAAAACGAAATGGAAATAGAAAATGTTATTCCATTGAATTTTTTAAATAATATTATTTACAATGCCTTCGGGGATTTTCTAAGCGAAGTTTGCAAAGGTTAAAGCGATCACATTTATAATTAAATAATTTTACATCGTCATCGTTTATTTACATTTCTGCAAAATTTTTAAATTAAACGGATGGAACGCTTTCATGTTTCTTTTTTAATGTTTCTTGAACAATGCGGTTTAATTATAATTGCATATTTATATTATTATGCGCGCTCTTTTCCCATCACGACAAACAGAGACCACAGCCTAGATTTTAGAAGGTAAGGTAAAGGGGGTGCGAAAATTTGACACAGATCCAACGTTGACAAGCACCCGATGGCGACTGACAGGACAAAGTTAGATATTTTATTCTTAAATAATTTGTTTTAATCTTTTATTTAGCCTGTTTGAAGGATCTTATATGATCGGGTAAAGTACATACTATCTTATAACAAATTAGCAGGCTACAAGGTGCTGGAATAATATTCCTCCGCCAATAAGATCTTTGCATACGAAGTATACCTTTAGGAGACATATTAAAGCTGCTATTTTACGCAAACAAAAACTTGGTATTCCGAAGCACCTTGAGTCTATGGTATTGCTGCCTTCCAGCAACAGTTTATTCTTCTAATTTATACTAATGAAACACTAACATTTAATTTGATTATTCTATTTTATTATTATTTCTAGGTAGACCTAAACTAACAGTATTAACCATAATTAATTTGTTTCTATAGACACATTTAATTTTTAATTTTATTTTTTCCTTTTTATGCCGCTTAACGGAACACTCCTGCGCAGCGGTTTCGTCGTTTTTCACGTTTCCTGCTACTTCGGGCGTAGCAGAATATCAGTGTGCTACTCTAACTGAGCAGCAACTACGCTGAGCTACGGCCGTTTTGTCACCACAGCGGCAGCGCACACATGCAATGCGTTGCGTGCTTTTGTGTTGTAAAAAAAATGTCTTGTTTGTTTGATTATGTTTTATCATTGTTATTATATTATAGCATAGGTAATGCTTGTATTGTAATTTTCTTGTGTAATTTGAGCTGTGTTGTCCTTTTTTTTTTTTTAATTTGTTCTCTCGAATTTTTAATATGTATTGCATGTGTGTATTTTGTGACAAATAAATCATTTATCTATCTATCTATCTATCTAGCAAAATCTTTAGATAATATCCTTAGGTATAACGTAAATTTTTTGTACGATCGTCATTTAATAGTACATGAACACTTAAAACATTTGCATCTAGCAAAACATTTTTCTCCGCTTCTCCTCCAGTGAATCTCCTTAAACTTGCTACGATCCTGACACTCGTCTTTCATCTCATCAACACGCACTGTGTCACGTCCAGGCCTTTCATTGGGACGTCCTCAATTTGATGGTAAGTTTGCCTTGGTCTGCCTTTACCAAACTTGCTCGCCCACCCTTGCCTTATACATCTGCTTTGTCCATCTTTCATTTAACCCCTATACATGTTCGTCACACCTAAGCATCCTTTTATCTATCCTTGTCATTACAGCTTTTATTAATTATGGCGTTTTTGCTTCATCATCGTCATTACCAACATAATCTACCCATTATTCGTCCAACTGGACAGGGGTCTCGGCACTTGACACGTTTTCCAAGAGTTTAAGAGCTTATGAGATTTAAAACACATTTTTTAATGTATCACTCTATAACTTGGGTATCACGTAAGAGAAAATAATAGTATGGCATCAGAGCATGTGATATGAATGGTAATGATGGTAACAATAGAAACAGGAAGGATTTGGGAAATTGGGTCCTGTAGAGAAATAGGACGATCGAAAACTGACAATTGGAGTGCATTTTGACACACATGAAAATTTAGGGAAAAGTTGATATTAGCACAAAAGTTAGTAGTAATCTTTAGGTGTACAAGCGATTTCCCTATTTTCTCGAGCTCGTATCGGACGTAGTGATCCGAAATCGGTTCAAGTTTCTAGATCTGTATATTCTTGGATTCAAAACAGATATGGATCGAACGCAGTGCACAAACGCCCTGACACACACCTTGTCTAGGCCAGTATCCTTAGTGGGACCCAAATAGGTTTAACAATTTCTAGTTGTTTATTCATTTGATTGTAAATGAAGCTATTTCGCTGTCTGCGTCAGTCATTACAATGGGACGTGGGCGTCCAATTCTGCTATTTTCTTGAAATCGCTGGTCATTGTAATTCCATTGTGACTCCTGAGATCATAATATATTTATTGCAATTATGATAATATTTGTTATTCCGCTAAAAGATATTGGTGCCACTGTTAAAAAAATTAAGAGGCAAGTGAACAGACGGACGAAGAGTTATTTTCTTGAAGGAATTTATGTTTTTACAGGTTTTAAGAGATTACAATTATTCATACAATTATTAATGTGTGTTATCACAAGTCAACTGTTTCATGTTAAAATTACATGTTTATGTTTACGCATGTTTTTCTTTAATATAGTTTCAAAACAATAGCCCTAGGCCATTGGTTAAAACTAACTGTGACTGACCTAAAGGAAACCTATAATCATTTCATTTTGTTAACATAAGATTTATTCTCCCGAAGAGATCTGGTCTTTGTTTCACAAATTTACTTGACTCTAAAATATACAATACTTGGTACAGTTAATATTCCCAGTTCGGTGAATAAAGTGCAGTTAAACCAAGAACATTCGTTTGCATACATTTCATTTGTGCTAGACAAACTTTGCTAATATTTTCACTTGGAAATGCAACTACATTTTTGGATGTAAATCGCGTATAGTCGCTTTTGTAAAAAAAACAATATTTCGAGCTTTTTTCGGGTATACTTATACTCAAATTATATCTTTTTTAAACATTAATGCGAAAGAAGGTTTTTTCTGCGAAGGTGCGAGAGGCCTCGAACAAATTATTCGAGGTACTAAGGAATAAGAGATAGGTAAGATTCTTATCTGCTTACCAAGTTCGCCGAACTTCTACGTCCTTGAAGCTTTGTAATAACGGTGGGTTTATTCTATCTGCACCAGCATTTGCACTTTTTTATTTTATATAATTTCGTACTTAGCCTGGCAATGAATAATTTATTACTTAATTTTTTTTAATTTATAAGCGTTGCACTTACCAACAAAATGGACCAAGGAATGTTTTCAAGTAAAGTTATTGAATGTCACAATGTTTTACAACCATGATATTCAATTATTTTTTGTGAAATTATTCCACTAGCTTGTTATAATTATTCTGGTAGAGAGTGTCCAGCATAGATTGCTGGAAGGTCCATCGTTCGTTGTATTAATAATTATTCGATATATAGTATTTCATTAAAAATAATTGAAAATCATGGTGGTGAATCATTCTGACATTCAATAAACTTAAATAATTATAATTATCAGCGACATTTTTAGTCAGTTGCTGGTAGCTGTTAAGGTACCTGGATGATTGAAGAAATAGATTTCTCACAGATGGTAAAAATGTCGTTAAAAACCAAGAATAAAGATCTGCAACAAGCACAAAGAATTAATAAACAAAGAAAAAATTCGTAAGGTCCGCTAGTTCGTTCCGTGGCTTAGTTGGCAGAACGTCTAGCACGGACCGTTGGATGGTGCTGCTTTGAATCTAGCCGGATGAAGGAAATTTATCTTAGGGTTCGATCTTTGTATTATATATTAAGAAATATTTTTATTTCAATTATTTTCTTATGCACTACTATTTCCAACCATTTCCCTTACACATTGATGTTAGGACCTTGTTAAGGCAAAATATCGTAAAGGCTTATGGATTATTTTGCCATACAAAAATATTATTTATACCAGTAGACATGTCATTTAACTTATTTAACTGCCTTCGTGGCCGAACGGTTACCATGCTGGACTGCCACGTTCGATTGATACATTTATTTCTCTCGTGTCTATGTGTGGTCCATGGCACCCGCGAGACAGGTTTTTCCCTAATGCGGCGGTATGAGTGTGTTGCATTATTATTATTACAAACGGTTATTTCTCCCTGTGGCGTCATGTATCCTATGACTCTATTTTCTTTTCTACCATTGGCCTTAATCATGTATTTAGAAGAAATCCGTGTCTAACAGTAGGTTTACCACCTGACGTTGGTACATAAGATTGATTGCATAAGAAATGCAACAACGAAAATTGCTATTACTTTATCTCTGACGCCACAGTGCACAGAGCCAATATTCCTATTCGTATTGCTCAAGAAAATGCCCGTAAAGACGAAAGTTCATAACGAGATCCATAAAGTTCTTTAATAAAAATGTAGGTTTAATTAAACCGTGTATTAGTGCAGGATTACGATAACACAACCATAACCACTACTACTTGGTGTTCACGTAAATTTCTTGGTACTTAATTTCAAGATTGAAGAGCAAAAGAACCGGGTCATCGACTTTTGTTGTATCAAGTGTAAGGTGCAACCGCATTTCAAGACTGAACCTCCCGCTTTCATTACAGCGATCATTGTCATTAGCCGCTCACGCGATGCGCTCCTCCTACCGCAAAATGGCGGCTATTTGGTTTCGCAAATTAGAAAAGCATTCAGTTTAAGTACAAGCTTTTATAAATAAAAATTATTATTCTGCATTGCTAAATAAATACCCTCCGTACTACCAACAAAAACATCTCAAATAAAATGCAGTAATACACCGCAAATCCTGCACTTAAAAAACACTAATGACATTTTGGGAGTACTTGGATAAATATGATAATATTCCTTTTGAGTGGCTCTAACGTTTACCATGAAATTACTCCTTAAAGTATAGTTTATAAATATTTATATTCAGGGTAAACTTAAAAAATGCTACTTACGGTATGTTTTCAATAAATAAACACCTAAATCACCAGCCCAAACAATAACACACACGATTGTCGTGACGTATTTTTGAAGTTGTTTATTTTTTTTTAAATGACAGACCCAGGTATTAAAAACTTTATGGTTTGCTAGAGTAGTTACCGAAATAGCAATTAATATTAGTTCTTTTACCTATTATAACTTCGATATCCGATTAATGGGTATAAAATCGTCACCGGCAACTCTAGGTGTGATATGCGTCTACGGCTGCATGTATCGTGTGAGCGGTTAGTAACCCAACACTTACAGTCATTGAACGTACGTTACAGCGTAAAGTTCAGTTTTAATTTTATCATCAATTCTTCAACCCTTGGAAAAAGTGTAAAATCCCCAATCCCTATAAGGCCAGCTTGGAAGACTACGGCTTCAACCGCTAAAGTTTTGAAGCCGGTAAACTTTCTCCTCTTCCTTTGATGCTATCCAGAGATGAGAGGAACAAGTCCATGACTGGTGGTAAACGAGATGCCTGTCCATGTTGCAGTATCACACAAAGATCTGAGGGCATTGCCACTGCGCCCATCATCCTGAGAAATAAAGCTGGCAAGTTGGAGTTTCACCTGTATCCTTAGCATTCAAAACCGGAACGCAGTAATGCTCACATTACTGCTTGGCGACGGAAACCGATGTTGATGATAATAATGACCATCATCTCAAATGCACCTACACAAACCACAAGTAAATCTTAGGGTGGATTTAATAGTCGATATAAAATAGAATGTCGTTTGGAGAAATATATTAGTCCAAGAGTTTTTATGTTATTGAAATTTACTTATTTCGCTAGTTTTTAATGTCATGACATAACCGTCTGTTGATGTCTTTCATATTCCTTTCTGTAGATGAGTCACTTCACAAACGTCTTTCAAGTTTTTGTTTTTGCAGTGTTATTTTTCTCACTTTGTGTCCGCTAAAAACAGGATATAATTTGCAACCAGCTAAATTTTTCATGCCAACAACAAAATCTCAAGGTCGCTTTGGACTTCTTGTATACTCTACAATTTGGTAGTGACGTCTTTATCTAAATTATTCACAACAACTGACCACAATAGCAATAATATTATTAGTCACAAATGGTCTGTTGTTCATGTACATGTTGGACCTTTGTCACGAGGACAATTCCCAAAGGAGCGTCTTGTGAGCTGTGATTTCGTTACCGAGATTAATAATCGTAATAATGTGCCAGACAATTACACTAATGCCAAACAAGGGAATTCCCTGTACTATGAGAATAGAGCAATGAAAATCTCCGTTTACTTCACAAAATATTCAACCAAAATGTTAGGAATATCGGGTTTCGGATACTGGGAATCTAGGTTGTTACCTTTTCAATCAGCCCTAGAGTGCTAATCATTATCAACCCATTAAACATCCCATTTGAGCACGGATCTTCATTAAAGACGTGGTTTAGGATGTAGTCGGGTAGCGTCCCATTGTGGGTTGGGGGTTATTTACACTTTTTCCATTGGTGGTTGTTTACACTTTTCCGTAGATTGTAAATCTTCTTCAATATGCAGGTTTCATTGCGATGCTTTTCTTAATCATTATTTAGAGGTATTGCTACTATTCGTATCCAAATATTTGTACATTTAATAAGAATTTTAGGTCTCAATTAAGATTCAACGGTTCTCCAGTTGGGCTAACACCGCTGTCACTATAACAAACCGCTGATATTAATTTTGAAATTATAACCTGTCACTCTGTCACTGAATCTGTCTACGAGCTATATATCTTCGTCTTTCATGTTTTTGATTATGTTCCTCTCGAGAGGAATAGTAATATATCAATATTATTTTTTAATTTATGTCATTTGACGAGCTCCGTGGTTGAGTGGCTTATACATCGATTTTCTTGGTGTCGCCATCTCTGGGGACCCGGATTCGATCACCGGTCAGACCAATGTAAAAAACTTTCCTATTTTGTTTCGGGTCTGGGTGTTTGTAGTACCATCGTTGTTTCCGATTTCCACAAAACACAAGAGCTTTAGTTACTTACTTTGGGATGGGGGCGACGTATGTGATGTTGTCTAATATTTATTTGTTTAAACAGGTTACCCAATGAGCAACAGAAAATTCAAGGTTGTACAATACAGATATGTTTAAATTATGAGTTTCTTAACTCTAAACCAGATAAAAGACCTGTCTTAGGAGTTGAAGATTCTTCAAATAAGACAAACATTTTTACCCTTCCACGAGGAAACATTTTGTGCTTACCATACCTGTAAGCATTTATTTATTCATATTATATTATAATAAATAAACACGAATTAATACCTTTTTAGCTACGGCGATTTTTCACCTACCTAAACACATAGTAGGGGCCACGTCACAGTAATCCAGAGTATTACGCGAACGGATAAAGGTGCTGAAAGATCTAAGGCCTCACCACATTCAGTAGCAAGGAACGAGTTTAATATTACAGTGTTGTTTGCTAAGCTCATGTTATTAGCAAAGCTTTACACCCAACAGGACTTGAATCCAGGACTTCAGCTTCTTTGAATATGTGAAGTTCTGAAGTTGCTCTAATAACTTTACGTTTATTCGAACTTTATTAAATACATAAACAATTATGAACATTTTAGCCGAGAGACATCTACCGCTGGATATGTCCATTGGCCTATGAGCATTTACCAAAGATTGCTGCAACGACCAGTTTTGCGCTGCTCGCGCCTGGCGAATTTCTTCAGCATTGAAAAGGTCTTCTCTTTTATGTTGAATGCCCACAATGTGTCTTCCGATACGCAGTTGGCAGTCGATTACTCTTTAGCTCTCTCTGCCATTTTTTCTGCGTGCAGCATGCACCGCGCATTGCCATGTAAGTGTAGCAATCTTATCGCACTTATCGCACAGAAATCGCGAGCAAAGATAGCTCTCTCCATTATTTTTTGGGGAACCTTGAACCTTCCTTTAACTTTGACGGAAAACATCGAGGAATATTTTCAGGAGTCTGAAAAATAATGAAATTTCCATATTATCACGCTTGCCACCCACTGGAGTAGGCAAACACCGCAAATCTCCACTTGCTATGCTCCTGATAAAGCTTATTTACTTTGTCCACTCGCATGAGGATCTTCATACATACATATTCGTTTTTTTTTCTTATCTTTTTCAAGTACTTCGCCAATATACTTAATCTAGTTATGCATGTCGAGGTCTACGTTTCCTCAAGTTTCCATCAACATTTGCTCTTTAAATTGGTGCCGTCAATACACTAACATCCATCCTCATGACTAAAACATCGAAGAATTCAAGATTTCAAGCATTCAGCAATCACGTGCCTTTAAAGATCGGATTTGAGTGACGAAGCTTGTAAACGTGCTAATAGTACCAAGTTAGATAATACCGCGATATGTGTAAGGTATGTGAAAACGCTATTATTAAAAAATGCAGCAACCGGTAGCCATGAGGCGTAATGTTAATAATTAATTGACATCCTTTCCTTTTTTTTTCAATCTCTTCTAGTCTTTTACCTTCAAGGTAAATAATGCTTTGTTTTTCTTTCTTATACAGTGTACTCCCCGCTGCTCCACGAATAGTTCTGACTTTTATTCCAACTCTTTTACCGCGTCTGCTATTCGACTATGGAATTACCTTCCTGAATATATTCGACGATCTCCTTATCTTGATTCCTTCAAACAACGTGTCAAGGAACACTTTCGCAACTGCTAACTTTCGTCTTTTCTTCCTTGTTTCTTTATTAAATTCATTATTACAAAGTGTGCTATTCTTTTCCTGTATTTATTCCTTCACAAGAAAATACTGTTATTACGATTATATTATAATCTGCATGTATGTATACTTTATTACTAGTGTGTTTGTATTTTGTTTTATTTGAAATATTTCTATTAATTAATATCCTACTCTTACTTAATATTAAGTCGTAGTATTATGATTGCGCCTGTTGGGGAATTGAGTAATATTTCAACTGACTCCGCAATACTGATGATATTTTAGCGGCGGTTGGCACTGGCAGGGAGATATCACGTTGCTAGATTTTACTCATGCGTTTGATTGCGTCTTAATAAATACCTTGCTGAAGAAGTTACGGTGCAGTTGTTTGTCTTCTAGTGTCTGCCGTTGGTTGGGATCATATTTTTCTGACCGCAGCAAAGTTGCACCATGTAGTAATTAGCTGAAAAATTATTTGAGATTTAAGCCACTAGTAACTTGGGGTGTAGTTCAGGGGTCAGCACTTGGGCCGAAAGTTTATACAATTTATACAAGAGGTATTCTACTGTAGTCAGTTGTAACTACCGTTAATATGCAGGTGACACGCAATTTTATGTGCATGCTGGGTGCGGTGGCAGAGGTATCCGCTGCATCTAATGTGTTTACTAATGACTTAAACTCCATTGCGAAATAGCTGGCGAAATGTGGACTGGTTCTGAATCCAAATAAGACTTTTGCTATTACTTATGGTACTAACAATAAGGTTTTTAATGTAACATAAATTAATAAATGTAATTTGAAATTTACCTTTAAATTAATAAATGTATTTTTCGGTGAAAGAAAGCATCGTGTTGAAACCTGCACGTCGAAGAACGTTCACAACCCTAAAACGCGTGAAGTCTCCAACCCACAATTGGCCAGCGTGTCGGACTATGACCTAAAAACCCTCGCCAGCAGTACAACGTATAAATTGTTTAATGATGTGTGCCTTAGGTATTTAAAGCTCGATACATTACTTACTATATTGCCATTAAATGTGCCATTAAGGTGCTAGGTGGGATGACGTCCGGTTACCAAACTTAAACCCCGTACAGCCTTTTTTACGTTATCAATGTCAATGCCATGTGAATATTACATTATATTTAATAACAGTAGAGCTCTTTGTGAAAGAATTTGCCAGGGAAGTACTGCCACCTTACCTATTTCTGCCGCCAACCAGTAATGTGAACATTACAGTGTTCCGGTTTATGTCGTGAGGACAGATAGTCATTCAGTTTAAAGTGTCGCGGCTTGTATATTTAAATGAAATTGTTCACATACAGAATTAACAGTCGTTCACGACTTGTTTGACGTTACGACGACAGACTGTCGTGACAATGGGAAGAGCTAGACATGACAGTTCTTCAACGATAAAATAAACGTCCACGATACAGTCACGACAGATAGTCGTGATATTGGAACAGGCTAGACGCGACAGCCGTCCAACGGTAAATAAAACGTTACGACATAATGGAAACGCGCCCTTAGGGTGATAGGCGCAAAGGCAGTGCCCATAAGATGTTTGCGATTTAAAGCTTTGAGTTGCACTCACCTGTTAGGAACAGGCGTGTTGTTTACCATTAGGGACATGACTTGTTAGTCCCGTCACTTACGTATTATAAAAATAGTACATTACTGCAGAGGCCGGGAAGTAAAGGATTGCTGGACGTGCACGAGTATTAATACAAGTCAAGCAATCCCCGTTCTGGCCGAGGTGTGTATAGTACTTTTCTCAAACAATGCGAGGAAATAATAAAAAAAACTAAAGAGAGGAAGATATATAACAAAAAAAAAAAAAGTAATATTTGACGTTTCAATACAAACAGTCTCCGAAAACGAATTAGCATGTTTTCCACTGCAATGAATGCATGAAAGTTTCCTATGTTCTCATGTATCTTACTTTGGTCATAGCCGGCAACAAGTTTTCCATGGCTACTATCTAATATTGCCGCTTGTTTTTAATTAGGTTGAGTACAATCATTACTGTATTTTCGTTATCGCTCGTCTTCCTCTAACCATCAGTCTGATCAACGGGAAACATTGCTCATTTTATCATTTTCACGACGCAAATGCAAAAAAGACGAAAAAACAGAAAAGAGTACCAAAACACTTTAATTTATTTTACCGCCTTTTTCTTTTCTTTTAAGTTAACGGTAAGTGTAAGTAGGTTTTTCAATTCTCGCAATTACTAATACTAAGTAGTTGGCTGTATGAGTAGGTATTCCTTTGCCTGTTTACATAGTTCATTATTTACTAGACGAAGTCCGGTCCTTAAAAGACTAACTTCCCGTGTTCGTTTTTTGAATGTAATGCCAACATTTCCGAGCATGTTTTAGAAAAAAAAAATTATTTACTTTTTTACATGTAGTTAGTCTTTCGGATATAAATTATAGCGGTCATAGTTGTCTGATTTAAAGAGGAAATTCCCTGTACTATGAGTACCAGGGTAACGAAATTCACTCCAGAGTACTACTTACCCCGAATGTCTAAGCCAGAACCAATTCAAAAAACTTCATTTCCCGAATTGATCTTATCTCAAATCGAATCCGGAACGTCCTTTCCAGCGCCCACAGTTGGAACACCCCACCAAGGTCATCATATACATTTGTTCGGTTAAGAAAATTACATAATTCACAAGAACACTTTACTTTTACCACTAGAAAAGCAATTACTTTGACCAAACAAAATGGACGAATGAAACTAAAGCAAGCACTACAGGGTTTCACGAAAATTTATTTCACAGTTAACATTTTCTGTTTATTGTTGTCTGTTCTATTCCGAACAAACGGTTAAAAGCGTTTTCTTGTTTCTCAATTTGGATTAATAGTATATAATGGATTCGAATTTAATAGTTAAGTGTTTATCTTCTTGTTACGTTTAAATAGGTAGCGAGTTCTTGGAATTCCGCAAAAGTTTCGTTTCCATTTTAACCGATTT
>NW_020654051.1:2338790-2347464 GCF_003589595.1 Hyposmocoma kahamanoa | reverse complement strand
AATCCAGTTTATTAGATTTCACCCCCATTCCGTTAACCGTTTTCCATAAAACTTGGCAAACAGATGTATTTTGAGTTCGGTTTTCAGACGTTTCCGACAGATCCGACGTTGACAAGCGCCCGATGGCGACAGACGGGGCAGCGGGTTGCGCGTCGCTAGTTAACGATGGGTAATTATCCCATTTTGAGTTAAATTTATATTTAATAACTATAAGGCTTCAGTTAAAAACCAAAATTAAGCAGGTTCCCTATAGTATTTCTCCTCCGGTGATCGCCTTAACAAAGTGTTAATACTTTTTTGGTAGCAATAAAGAATTCGTCCAGTGAGGTACTGACACCTTACCTATTTCTGCCACCAAGCAGTAATGCCAGCATTACTGCGTTCCGCATTTGCAGGCTAAGGGTGCTGGTGAAGTTACAAGCTTATAGGACTTGTCAACTTATGTCACAGGGTGATGGGTGCTGTGCCAGTGCCCATAAGATTTTTCCGATTTAAAGCTCTGAATGACACTGCAACTGTTATGGATAGGCGTGTCGCTTATCATACGCACCAGCAGCCGCATCCGAACCCTTAAAAGTTTATTTGACAAAACGCGAACACACTCACTAGGGAAACCCTGTATCGCGAGTGCCATGAACAGACAACCACAAATTACACCCAAACTCACGAGAGTAATAAATGTAGGCCATACAAATATTTCTCCCGGCCGGAGAATCGTAGCCGTGACCTCTGAGTGGCAGTCCTGCATGGTAACCGTTCGGCCATGGAGGCAGTCTGTAGCATTAGATTCCGCTTTTAAACCTTTTCTAAGGACGCTATAAGCCATCTCGCTGGCCCAATACGTTGGGGATAATAATTTATATGTTGCAGTCTTAGAATAATAACGCATAGAATTATAGTTTCATATCAAACGAACTGTCACAAGTGAGGCAAAAATCAAATTCATGTAGGCTAGTTTTAGTAGTAGGTTAATTTTTGGTTTTAGTGAATATTTATATAAAAATACAAGTTGAAACGCGTTACTTCCTTGTGGAATGTGACGTTAGTATCTATTTTATGTTTGTCTGACGTATTTTTACACTCATTTACCGCACATTTCGTCACTTTTAGCTAAAATTCTTGAGCTGTTCGCGGTGCAAGTTGACCTTGAGCACTGAAGGCCCGCCCGCTCGTGTAGGCCCTTTGGGCCCGCTTCAATTTGCCTCACTTAGCGTGTGCGGACTAGGTTTCTATACGTTATTATTCTAAGGTTGCAGTGTCATTACTACACAAGCTCGGTGCAAGAAGTATTTATAATATACGACGCTTAATTGAAAATGTTCGCTATTGAAAGCTGAATGCAGTAATATTTATCGAGTTCTTAGGTTTTCGCAACAGTAATATTTAGTTACAACCAAAATGTAGGAAGTTACTTTCAATAGGAACGATACGGGTTTAGTAATAATCTCTTTTAACAAGCATTTGGAGTCTAAATTTGTTTCGTGGTACAATAAAGTGTTTATATAATAACGCACTTACATAAACCCGTATCCGTACGCCAGCCTTTCAAAGGACCGAGCCGTTTTGACCCAAGATATCCTAAGATAATAATAGTAAACAATGCTTATTTGTTAGTTCAGAATGTTATGTTGTTGTTTTGGACACAACGGGTTACATTAATTGGCTTCCCTACAAGTATCGTATTGTCGAGCCCCTGTTTAGATCGCGAATGCGCTGCGGTCCATGTAATTGATATAAATGAGCCAAAACCGCATCGGACAGAATGCGCAGGGAATAGAAAATACATATATGAAAATATATGTATGTTGGTAGCAAGAGAGTTTGTTCAAGGAAGTTTTAATGGAAGTATCGCTCTGCCTTTGTCAGTCAGTAATAAACGGACCGTGTATCGTATGTCGTTTTATTGCTTGCTACACTGGCGACGAGGATGGGATCTACTCGCGCCATTAAAAAAAAGTGATAAAATGTCGAGTTTTATCGGAAATATCAATATTTTTGATCATACTACACAGGATTGGCAAATTTTTTATGGAAGATAGGAGCAATTTACAAAACTAAACAGTGTAGCGATGACAGGAAGTGGCTGTTGTTACTCACGCATCTATCGGATGAATCCTATCGACTTGCGAAAAATCTCGTGCATTAAAGGAAATTAGAGGAGGTCAAGTACGTAATTTCGGCCAAAGGCAACACAGAGGTGGCTGCTTACTGGGCTAAAGAAATTTATAATACTGGTTTTTTGTTGGTTTTTGTCATTGACTCGACAAGAAGAAGAAGTGTGGTGACTTGGCCCATTATTTTTACTATTATGTTATTTAGTTTTTCAGACTTTTTCGCCGTTAGCGCATCTCTGAGAAAGTTATGAAGTTACTCAGTCAGCTCTGCTTCGCTTCTATATGTTTCAGTTAAATTATCGTTTTGTTTTCACAGCTGAACGTTACCCAATGCTGGGAATAGGCCTCTCGTAGTTTAATACATCATGATCTTGCGCAAATCTCTCCCATATACTCTCGCGACTTTGATGATGTCCTATTCATCTCGTTGCAGGACTTTCCATGTTTCTATAATCTCTTCTTGGTGGTCGGTTGTCGCTTTACTCCATCTGTCACCACCCCACCTCGTAATATATCTTGTGCAACTCCGTTATCCGATTTCTCATGCCTTGAGCCTTACTTCGTCTTATGCTTTCTGATATCTATAACGTCGATGTCGTGTCCATTGTTGGCGCGAATTTTAATTCCGGTATCGTATCGCAAAAAAGAAATCTCTCGCACTTATAAAAAAAAAATTTCATGTCTATATCCGGCAGACCATAGCGGCGAAAGCAGTGCACGCACCCTGTCATACTAATCACACATCCGTGCGTAGCGTGTTCATGAGTCACTGTGAGTGATCAAACCAACATTTTGATTCAGAGGGAAGTTACGCGTGTACGTGTCGGGATTTGAAAGTGAACCTTGGATGTTGTTACATAAATATTTATATTTTTTTATTATATCTAGTGATGAGACGAGCAAGTCACGCGCCTGTTGACGAGCGTCACCAACAGTTGCAGTGCCACTCAGAGCCTTAAATTGAAAAGATCTGGGGGGCACTGCCACGACTATCGTTGCCATAAGTTTCGTTATCAAATTCCATGTACCTGTAGTTTAATAGCGCCTTTAACTTTCAAACCTGAAACGCACTAATGCTCATATTACTGCTTGTGAAAGTATTCATCCAGAGAAGTGCTGCTACCGTACCTATTCTGCCGCCACGCAGTAATTGCCTTCCAGTTTTGAAGGGAAAGGGTGCCGGTGAAATTATAGGCACATAGGACTTATCAACATATGTTTCGAGGTGAATAGCGCATTGTAGTAGATGGTAGTCCTCCTTGCTTGAACTAGAAACTGACCTATGTAAGGAAGTATGTCGTGCAACAAATAAAAAAAAACTCCATCGACTATGGCTGTAATGGATAGAAAAAAGTCCCGTGGGTTTTATTTGGGGCATTATAGTCAAGATAGCCACCATGCAATTATACCATTTGCGAGCAAGCGTGATGAAAAATAATATAAAGCCATCGTTTCTGGGCTTATAAACATCAATAATAAAATAAATTTAAAATAAAATTTTAACAGCGTACCTCGTGTCTGCTTTTTCCGAAATTTCCAGATTAATCACGAACAAAACAGAAAAGTTAAAAAATACCGAGGTGTCTGTGTTTTATTGCTGAAAACTTGATATTGGTTAAATAAAATATAATACAGTATAGTATTCATACAAAAAACTGGCAAAGGGCTTATTTATTAATTTTTTTTATTACAAATAAGTTAATAAGTGCGCATTTGACTTCCATCTCACCTGATGGAAAGTGAGGCCGACGATATAGTATGCACACCTAGATAATGCCTATTCACTCTCGCATTGAAAAGAAAAGTTATATCGTTCAGGGAATAAGTCTGCAGGCAAAGAATTCCACCCCATAGCTGTTCGCCATATAAATGCTGAAGCTTTCGCTTCGAGCGAATCATTGGAATATCCACAATATAGGCGTGAAACTCCAGCCTATGTCTAGTACCCCGATGATGGATGGATACCCATAACTAGGCAAGGCTTCTTCAACGCTCTGCAGCTATCTCTACTAATTCTGAGTCACTTATAATCCTCTGGGCATGCTTTTCAACTGATTCCAAGGTGGCCAATTGGTATTTAGCAGAACCAAACATAAGCTTTTCCCTATAGTCCAGACAGTCAACAGAAAAGTAGGTAATCACCACGAGTGACGTGTTCATCTCAATAAAGGGACATTGCTGTCTGACAGTCCACGTCCTACAGGCAGTGAACCAGCTCGCCGTGTAATAAATGGCGTCAAAACAGGTTACAATAATAGAAGAAAGAAAAAGCTATTTATCGGATCTAAATTGAGGCATATTTGTTTTTTCAGGCAAACCAACGTTTTGGGCCCTTTATGAGTCCCATGGTCAGGGTTAACTCAATATGAAGCAATTGTAAAATATAAGTAACATTTCTTTTAATGTAAATATTTTCCTCTCGTTTAATTTCGACCGTAATCTGACGATATAACGTTCGTTATAATAAATTAATCGCGCTCTATGCGGCTTCAGGACATGCACTTTTACAAATATTTAAGTAAATATTGAACACTTGATGCGAGGAAAGTTTGTTTTGGATTTTATTTTATATTTCGGAGAGCGTGTTTCACACGGGTATAACAACATCGTCCCTCTGCTAACACAACGTCGTGTCTAATATTTTTGTCATAACTGTAAACGTACGATTACAACTTTCAAAAGAGATCAATCTCCATCCCGTGCTTACATTTTTATATGTGAATATATGTAAACGATAGAACGAATTTAATACGGGCTACAGCTCAAAATGCACAGTGGTAAACCGATAATAACTTATCTGAAACAAATTGCCTAGTGTCCCTTAGCAGAAGGTATGTTCTTTTTATATTTAGGAATCAAACGAACTTACCTAGTGACATTTGAATTTTTACATTACACACATTGACTTACAAATAAATGGACGACGGGTCTAATACAAAAACCAGGAAAAAAATGTCCCAAGTCAACCTATTTAAACGTAGTGACATGTAAAGGAATATGAAAAAGCTAAAACGTTGAATTTAAATTGTAATGTCATCGCAGTACTGTCTAATTTTGCTTGCTTCGCTGTCAGTCGAACAAACGAAGACTAAAGCGTGAATGACGCTCTGTATACAATTTTAACGCCCTATAAGTTCGGACACTTTTTAGCGCGGACTCGACGTCCATATAATTGTAAGTCAATGATTACACAAGTAACCATCTTCAAGAGTGATACAAAGTGTAATCAATAACAACATTTAATGTTAAATGTTGTATTTGTTTAACCGACTTTAAAAGAAGGAGGAGAGATGGTTCTCAATTGACTGTACTTTTTTGTAAATATATGTTAAGCGATTATTCTCTTTGTGAACCGATTTTGATGATTCTTTTTTTTGTTGGAAGAGGTCGGTATTGATCCCATTCAAATTTGAAGGAATACCTATTCCACCTCTAAGGGTGGCAAACTAGGGGATGAATTCGGGTTCGCGCACTTTCTGGTAACGATTTCAATAAAACCTGACAAATACCTAAATGTAATTCCATGAATTTTTGAGGTCTGTCTTTTGATGAAAAAGTTATTAGGTTTGGAATCTTCTTCTTCCTGTCTTTATCCCACGCTAGGTGGGGTCGGCACAACATGTATTTTTTTTCCACTCTATCCTATCAGCCGTCATTTTTATACTCCCCTGATGCAACAACTTTAGTCCACTTCCCACATACGCCGCGTCTGCGCGTTGCCTGTGGGGTACGCCCTATCATGGTCACTGTTATACTTCACTCTTAAATACAAGTTGTAAAGGGATTTGGCATGGTGTTTTATGACCGGCCGCCTGCCTGACGTCAACCCTCCTTGGGAATACTCGGTTTAATTTTGGACAGAGCCCCTTTCGCTATTGCGCAGGGTGCACCACGTGCAGAAATAAAATGCCTTAGAAATTTCCGTTTTTTTTTATACCTACTGACTTAGAATAATAACGCATAGAATGATAGTATAATATCAAACGAACTGTCACAAGTGAGGCAAAAATCAAATTCATGTAGGCTAGTATTAGTAGTACGTTAATTTTCGGTTTTAGTAAATATTTATATAAAAATACAAGTTGAAACGCGTTACTTCCTTGTGGAATGTGATGTTAGTATCTATTTTATGTTTGTCTGACGTATTTTTACACTCATTTACCGCACAATTCGTCATTTTTAACTAAAATTCTTGAGCTGTTCGCGGTGCAAGTTGACCTTGAGCACTGAAGGCCCGCCCGCTCGTGTAGGCCCTTTGGGAGCACTTAAATTTGCCTCACTTAGCGTGTGCGGGCTAGGTTTCTATGCGTTATTATTCTAAGCCCACTGACGAATCCTTGTGCTGATCTTTAGGTTAGGTTAGGTTGTCAAATTTATAATTTGACAATTTCACATGTGATTTGTTAACCTATATTATAATATTATAATGAATAATATAATCTCAGTACAAGGTACCTACTAAAAAACCAAAGAAAAAGAAGGAGGTTCTCAATTCAACTGTGCTTTCGTACGTAACATACATACAAAAGTATGTATGTTACGCGACAATTCCTTACATTTGTGGACCGATTTTGATGATTTTTTTGTTGGTAATAAGGTACCTCAGAAGTGGTCCCATTTAAATTTGAAGAAATAATTGTTGCTAAGAAAATAGTGAACTAGTTGGCATAGCATCTGCCACGGTTTGCTAGAAGACCAGAAGAAGACCAGATCGAACGAATTTTTCTTGGTATTTGTTTGATCTTTGTATCAAAAATAATTCAATTCAACTGCCTCCGTGGCTGAAGGATTACCATGCTAGTCTGCCACGCAGAGGTCTCGGGTTCAATTGCCGGGCCGGGAGACATAATTATTTGTCTATCTACATTTAGGTCTACATTTGTATTATTGAATATGATATGACTTTTTGTTAAATAATTCCATTAGTTTTGTTACGATTATTAACACAAAAAAAATTTTCTTCAACTTGATGGAACTTGACCCCACGACCACTGTAACACTGTAACATCGCTCTAACCATCTGAGCCACAGGTCCAGTCGTCGAAATTCTACTGTAGTTTTTGTTATAGATCTTTGTATTGGCATTCGTCGCCGCTAGTGACATCTAGTGTGAGATTTTAGAATTTATTTGAATGATTATGAATTATGATCTACATTTATTTCTTTCGTGAGTTTGGGTATAATTTGTGGTTGTCTATGTGTGTGTGTCCAAGGCAAAAGATCTGAGGCACACTGCCACTGCACCAGACACCCTGAGGCACAAGTCCCGTGTGTCTGTAATTTTACCAAGGGTTTCCTAAGTGCGGGGCTTTAAAAAAAATAGCTTGAAGCAAAGGATTATTACTGCAATAAATAAATGAATACTATTATATAATAATAAAAAAGACACATTTGTCAAAAATAATAGTGTACCTAAATAATAGACAGGCGGCAAACAAGGCTCATAATGTATTCACCGCATTGCACAGGGTCATATTTCGGTACATCAACACAATTTGTCGGCAAATTGGTCAATATTTGATCGCTGCTGTACTGGCGGCAGCTGCATGCATTATTAGGAAACCAGTTGGCTAATTATCGGAACAGGTAGAATGTATTTACCTAAACTTCAAGGAAATAATACACATGGAGTAGCTAATACCTTTCTCGGAAAACCCCTGACTTATTGTATTGTATTATATGGCTTAAAATATAAACATTTGCTGACAATGACAAATGCCAGGTAAATAAACGTACATAAATAAAACGAGTGTCGTCAGAGCGTCTAGCACGGATTGCTGGAAGACGCTGGTTCGAATCCAGCCGGATCGAAGGAATTTTCCTTAGTGTTCGATTTTTGTATTAATAATTATAACAAAGTAGTGGAATAATTTCACAAATAATCTCAGTACAGAGTACTAAAAAAACCGACCTCAAAAGTACGTGGAATTCGTCTATTTGCTAAGTTTTATTGAAATATCGCCTAATTCGTCACTATACAGGACTTGACACTGGAGATAATAAAAATCAAAATCATTAAAAGTGAGCCCTCACATAAAGTATCTTGGGCTTTGGACAGCCGGTGGAACTTCAAAGAGCACTTCCACCGGCTGTCGTCGCGACTCGTGTCCGCCGCGGCTTTGCTCGGGCGCCTGCTGCCAAACGCCGATATATATCCGACGGCATAGGGAGCTCCCTATGTCGTCGTCTATATGCTGGCGTCAAACGGAGCATGGCCCTCTACGGGGCGCCCATCTGAGAGGCCCTCACCACCAGACTGCGGCCGCTTCTGGCGGTGAGGGCGATTCGGGAGTACCGGATGGTTTCCGGGGCGGCGGCATGCGCCCTGACTGGATCCGCACCCTGAGAGCTCGAAGCGTCCGTCTTCGAGCAGACCTACAGGTGTCGTGCGGAAGCCAGGGCACGTGGAGAGCGCCTTACAATAGAGGAGCTAGTGGGGGTGCGGCGTGCCGCCAAGACCGCCGTCCAAGCGGGGTGGGAGGAGGCCCTCCGATCGGCCAGATACGGGAGTACACAATTCAGGCGCTGCTCCCTGTACTGGCCGATTGGAGGAAAAGGAG
>NW_020654051.1:2333620-2338780 GCF_003589595.1 Hyposmocoma kahamanoa | reverse complement strand
ACAATTCAGGCGCTGCTCCCTGTACTGGCCGATTGGAGGAAAAGGAGTTGCGGTAGCATCTGAAAGGAACCCCGCAGCTCCGGCGCCAGGTGCGCGCAGAAACATCGTGAGGTTTTTGGTGGGTATGCTCTTGGGGACCGACATAGTCCCCAGGAGAGAGTCCCACATATGTCACGTGAGTTACGGAATGCGTAACGCATTTTCCTCACGGTAATAAAAAAAAAGGTTAGGTTAAGTTAGGTTTAAAAGAAAGAACATTTTCCTCTCAAAATTACATTCGAGGTTATGAAACGTTATTTATGGAAAATGTCATTTCAGACCACTGATAGGTAACCTGACCCTAAGGCTCAATTCTCGAATGTTCGTAACTTAGACATTAGAGTCATAGGTAAATGATACAACACTAGGATTCGTACGGTCAGTGTCTGAACTGAGAAGCAACCGTTCTTCCACTTTGACGCTCTTTTCAAATCCTTTTAAATAATGTAACCTATTATATTATTCATCACAAAAAGATGTTAAAACTTTCAAAAGAATTACGGCTAAAAAATAGCAGGTTTTAAATATTAAAAAAGTTTTGTAAAAATTACAACAGGAAGCGTTAAATCACGACAGGACCGTGAAGCTATGAAAATTAACAACGCACTTCATTCTAGTGATGTGTGGTTTGGAATTTTACTAAAGTTTCTTCCTTAACCGTTAGTATTTATTTATTTTAAGGGTCAATATATACGCTTCTACAATAAAACTCCTGTTTGTCATTTATGACCTTTAAAACAATCGTGATAACTAAACTTTACAATAGGCAACACAAGTCTGCGATGAAAAAAAAGGTTTTAAATTTTATCAGTGATCCTTGAAGTATTGTTTAAAGTGAAAAATGACAAGTTAAGTTTCAAGTTCCAGTCCAGTAACTGCCGCCAAGAAGCGTTCTGGTTTTGAAGGATAAGGGCGCTGGTGAAATTACAGGCACACGGGGCTTGTCAACTGATGTCTCAGGGTGACGGGCGCAATGGAGTATCCCTCACAGAGCCGCACTTGCAGTTGCAGAGCCACTCCAAAGTTTTAATCACATCACAAAGATGTGTCCAGTCATTTCATATCATAAAAAAAGATAAAAAAGACTTTTTTTCTTTAAAATCTATACAATGTTTTTTTTTATCGTTGAGATCATTATCATCAAGACGTAAAAGAAATGGAACTAAGATCATGGACGACGGAACTTTAACATTATGACACACTACTGTAGGATGTTAATATTCTCAATACAGAGTACTAAGAAAACCGACCTCAAAAGTCCGTGGAATTACATATATTTGCCAAGTTTTATTGAAATCGGTTACCGGAAAGTGTGCAAAACCGTATTCATCCCCTAGTTTGCCACCCTCATAGGTGGTATATTTTGTTCAAATTTACAAGGGACATTGGTCCCTTGTGAATTTACTAAGGTAGGGTACCTCAGAATCATTGGAATCGGTTCAGAAATGCCAGAGTAATGGCGTAACATGCACACAAAAAGAAATACAGTCGAACTACTATTAACTGATTATTTATTTTTATTTAAGAATATTATAATGAATACGCTTTAGGGTAGTAGTAGACGCTGGTAATGACCTACTTAGCTTGCTGCATTACACACAAGCTGTTTATCATAATTCATCGGGCACTGGCTGCTTTTTATGTATTTGTATTTAACTTCTTACTGCTACTCTTTTTTGTTTTGTTCGCAATGTTAATTTGAAATTTCTGTTTTTTTCCATTTTAATCCATTTGTTGTAAGTATAACACATAGAATATATTCGTGTTAACAAATTTAAAAAAGTGCAACAACGATGCACAACACTAGTGGTTACTTCCACAAAGTTGAAGAAGAATGGCCATAGGTTTTTGCTAAAATGTAATGAAAGTTTTATTAAATGACGTTATTAATTCCCCCACGGTAGAGTAATGGAGCAGCCTCAGAAGAGTTGTTCACATAGTATTTATACTTACATGTTTATAGTGCCTACAGAATGGTTAGAGACAAAATCGTTAAGGGGTGGTGTAGTTTTCGAAGCTTTGAACAAGTACATAATTTAATGTATAAAAAAATGCAGTAACTTTTTTGTGGGGTTAAAAGGTCAAATAAATGAGAAAAAATTAAGTAAAGTAGGTTGTTATCGATTACTCCACCTTACTACAACAGGTTTGTTTAAACAATTTGATTTAAAAAAGTCCTTTTTTACACCCAGCCCGCAGTATTCTTGAGCAAATGTTAAGTTAATTCTTGACTTTGTTTTTTTTTAACATAATAAATGACAAGACGCACAACTCGTTCGCGTGATGGTGGGCGACACGCCTGACCATTGCAGTACCACTCAGAGCTTTAAAACACGAAGATCTGAGAGGCACTGCCACTGTGCCACTGCCCCCATCACCTTGAGACATAAGTTGATAAGTCTCATATGCCTGTAACTTCACCAGCCTTACCTTACCTTATTTAGAAATAGGTAAGATGTTGTTGAGTCTTTGATGTTTCAATTCTTAGAATACAGTCAAATTACTTTGTCACGTCTCACGACGTTGTCACTTTGACAATTGACGAACTTAGTGAATTCACAGAACTTTGTACGCTCTGAACGTTTCATAAGAAAGAACATAAACAATTGAATTGAATAAACAAAGATTTTTTGTAATGATTCTGGTCTGGGTGTTCTGATATCCCGGAATTGTTGCTCTGGTTGGGAATGTTGATGAACCCTACAATATTCGCGCCCTAGAAATATACACTATAAAAAGGTCGATGTGATTGTCTGGGAGATTTACTATAAGCATTTGCTCGTGTAAGCCAGATCATCTTTATTGACTTGCACGTGTGGACCACAAAAATTGTGACAATTAGCATGTGGTACCGGATGACTTTTTAACCAATATTGCCAGATTATCACTGTCAAAATAAAACACGAAAAATAATAATATATTTTTACTATAAGTTAGAAAAGTCTATTATTGATTTGCATGTGTCGCACATGATAATAAAAAGAAATGACAGTCAAACAATGTCAAAAACCCAATAATCAAAAATTAAAAAGTCGGGTCAGCACAATTAAAATAGTAATATTATATGTGGCACCAAGTAAAGAACTCATTAGTGCATGAATCACATGTGGGGTACTTGAGAAAATTGTAAAAATGGGAAGGAGGTTTATGGAAATGATTTTTCCTCCCATAAATGTATTATTATACACCAATTCCAACGTATTTGCAAAATAAAATGTACGTGAGGGGTCAATTTCTTATTTCTAGTTACACAGGGAACGTGTTAAGTAAAAGAAGAATGAATAAAGTTTACAAGCTGATTCAAATGAAGTTGCTTATCTGTTAGTTTACTCTTTGAACGCCCGCTTAGAGGTCCGGGGGTCGATGCGAGCCGCAACTAATTAATAAACTGCCTACTCCGACCGTTCGGTTTTTGTGAAACTGACGCAGTTCACTTGAGCTAGGGGCTTGTTTTTATTAGGTCACTGAGCCCTGGTTACGATAAATTTTAAGATAAACAGCTAGCATATTGTTTCAACACGGGACCGAACAGACCTCGACAATCGCTTGGCATAAAGGTTCGCATAAAAACTAAAATGTTTGTCTGTCGCACCAATATGCGATTACTGTTGAGTGTGTTGTAATTTATCGGATGTCGCATTTGTAAAATTATAGTCCATTTCACATATCATGGGTGCGGTGACATTTGATATGTGTAGTTTCTTCTTTGAACAAGAAGAGATTAGTGATGTAAATTCGAATGAAAAAAAAAATCGATTTAAATATCTTATCGAGATAGTTTATAGATACAGACTATAGTTTAAGAATAAGTAATAAACAAAATGAAAAGTATTCAATCGTTATGTTACTAAGTTAATAAAAAACTGCACAACAATTAAAAATCAACATCAACCAAACAAAAGTTAAGTTAGGGCCAGACAAGGCGATGCGATGATTATAATGATAGCGGTGGTAGGCCTGTGGGAGTATTTCTGGTTCTCTATTGACAGGTTGACTTAATTTTTTATGTTTACATATATTGTGACTGTTTAGTAGCTATATATCTTGCTATTGTTGAAGAAAAACACCGTAATGAATTCTACATGTCGAAAACGGTTCACAAACCTTGGGAAACGTGTCCCCAACCCAAATTCTAATTAATAATGCAACAGGCCTCTGCTTCTGTTTCCGCAACTCCGGAAGTTTCGTTTTTCACATCTGTTTCCGTATCCACTTCCGCAACTTTTATAATGGAAGTTTACAACGTTCGCGACGGATGACGTGCGCGCGGGTCACTTGACGCGTACAGTTTTATGTAGTGTTAAGTGCAATTATGAAATCAAAAACAAGTCTGTTTAAAACTATTTTGTTGAAATTTTTATATTTGCAATTTCGCTTACGTATCCACTTGCGTTTCCGCCAAGATTTACTTTTGATATCTGTTTCCGTTATGACCAATATTGGGAAAAATTAGTGCCATAGAGTTATTAAAACCACTAAATATTGATTAATTACTGCTTACAGAGTCGAAGCGTCACGACGCGTCATGATTTTCGCCTATAGCATATTCATCTCTATTTTCCCATTATTAAGGTACAAATTTGTGTTATGTAAATATGGAGTCGTCGCGCGTTACTTGAGCGCTGTAAGGCGTCAGACGTAGTCGACACTACACTGTGATCCGGACGTACTTATGGGAAACACA
The DNA here is from genome assembly GCF_003589595.1 of Hyposmocoma kahamanoa. Taxonomy (NCBI): domain Eukaryota; kingdom Metazoa; phylum Arthropoda; class Insecta; order Lepidoptera; family Cosmopterigidae; genus Hyposmocoma; species Hyposmocoma kahamanoa. The sequence goes on along the minus strand of NW_020654051.1, from coordinate 2,334,057 downwards.
GGACGCGACAGTGTGAGTTGAGCCTTATGGTGCCAAGTAAAAAATGCAGTAGGTAACTTACCCTTTACAAAAACAGAGAATAAAAAAGTAACGGTAATGGTCACTCACCGCCCCTTCCTAGCTTTAAATACTGCATACTGACAGTCACATTGACGGAACAGCGACATTTGCTAGTAAAAAAATTAATTGAAAATTTTATTTAAGTACGAGGGGTATTTTAGAACATTTTAGTTTGCACGAGAGCCGTTGTGATCGCGCTATAAAAATATGTTATTTAAATTCAGAAACACGACATAAGAGATGTTCATAAATTCGAACCACTAGCAGAAATGTCGTATTTGAAAAGGAAAATGTCCACACTACATATTTTAATAATTATACAAATAAAAAGACTGCTGGACGCTTAAACTTGACAAAAAAGTGGCATTTTTGACGGC
>NW_020654051.1:2307312-2328620 GCF_003589595.1 Hyposmocoma kahamanoa | reverse complement strand
AATCCATTTCTGTCCGCGTGATCCTAAGAGTTATTGTGTAATTGATAATTTAATTAAGTGTACCAGTACTTGTGCTATTGACCTGTAATAATATTTCGAATTGAAAAAGAATTGATTGAATACACACCGGACCATAGTGTAAGACTTTAATTCAAGATTGTCGCCATCTTGAACCCTATTATGCGATTCCTGACAATGTGTCGTCATAATAATATGTATGTCCATACATACAGTACCGACGAATCCCCTTCGCGTTGGACTGACACACAAATAGACTAGGCATCCATTGTTATAGATAACGTAATTAGTAAACCGCATGAAATCCATGCAAGAGAGACTTGAGATACTAGAAATCATTTGCTTTATTATTGTGCGCAATGATAATAACGCCAAATAGGTTAATTGCTTTTTAGTGGTACGTGTTGGTTTAGCTTTTATATAAAAGTTTTTCGTCGTTGGAAAGTCGTTGGATGGATAAATAAATTTGTGCGTCAAGCAATTTCAAGCCAGCCGCATGGCTCTCAGATCAGGCAAACTGTTTCCGGATCCAAAACATTACTACTCTGTCCACAACTCTCCACAAAAACAGAAGCTGTACGACGCGACGTCTCTGTGGGACTGACTGAACGTGTTGTCACGAGCTTGAATAAGCATTCGCTACACTGTCGCTCCAGGCCTAACCAATGTCTGAACCTCCTGTTATATTGAACGCATATGGCATCGTGAGACATCTTTGTGTTTTTATCCAAAGTTGACAAGTGTAAAAGATTGACAATGGGTCTTGAACGTTGTTTGCATGCTGCCTATCAAGAAATAATCAAAGGAAATAGAGATAATATCCAAAATTAAATTTTTCAGCAGAGTCAAAAACGACTTTATGAATTGCCACCGACGTGACATTAATGAATGCGAAACATCGGACTTTAAGTTGATGTGAGTGACTTAATTTCATTATATACATATAAAATATAATCTAATATCGATTGCAAACCTCTTCGTCAGGAAGATGGCTTAAAAAACTGAGATGTATCTGCCGCGCAAAGTTGATGAATCGTCGGCCACTCCAGTGTTTTCATATGATTTTTCTAACCAACGAAAAGCTTTTTTTGTGGTTTCTAGCGACGGGACGTACAAGGCATGCGCCTGGTATAGGCATGCGCATACGCCTGTCCATGGCAGTTCGCAACGATCTGAGGAGCATAGCCACTGTGCCTGTCAATCTGAGACATAAGTTGACATGACTCATGTGCCTGTAGTTTCACCAGCACCCTTACTCTTCAAAACCGGAGCGCAGTAACGCTCACATTACAGAAATAGGTAAGGCGATCGACCAGATACGGGGAGCGCACCGTCCAGGCGCTACTCCCTGTACTGGCCGATTTGAGGAAGAGGAGGCACGGGTCCCTCACCTACCGTCTTGTTCAGGTACTCCCGGATACGGCTGTTTCGGTGACTACCTGCACAAGATCGCACGGAGGGAGTTGACCCCGGAGTGTCACGAGTGCGGCGCTGCTACAGACTCGGCGAGACACACCTTGGAGGCGTGCCCGACCTGGAGCCAGCAGCGCCGGGATCTCGTAGAGGTGGTGGGACGAGGCCTCTCACTGCCCAGCATAGTTAGAGCCATGCTGGGAAGCGAGAGGTCATGGCAGGCGATGGTCTCCTTCTGCGACATCAAATCCTCGCCGAATCCGGCCGAACGGGTCCGCAAAGACAGCTCCCTCTCGGACCCATTCGACGTCGGCGGAGAGGACGCACGCGACGGCTCTTCGCCGACCGCCTGCGTCCCATCAGCCGAGGCCGGCAGGGTGCGGGTTTGGGAGACCCTGCCCGTGCATTGCACAGGCCTCCGCCGCCGGTAGATGCCTCAAATGTTCCGGGGCATCTCCGTGCAGGTCGCCCCCATGATTAAGGGGGTGATGGTGCCTACACCATCACCCCTAGGTCCGCCCAAAGGCGGACCGGCACCACCGGAGTCGCGGTAGCATCTGCAAGGGACCCCGCGGCTCCGGCTCCAGGTGCGCGCAGGAACATCGTGAGGTTTTTAGTGGGTATGCTCTTGGGGACCGACATAGTCCCCAGGAGAGAGTCCCATATATCCCCGCCGTCTCCCAGCGGCGGGGAATGCGTAACGCATTTTCCTCACGGTAATAACAAAAAGGTTAAGTTAAGTTTAAAAGAAACTGAACTAATCTTTACAGTTGAGTGGATGCTGTTCTGGCTCCCCATGGCCCCCGGGTAGCGGACTCGGGGAGTTCGTTGTCCAGTATAGAGGGACCCGGGATGGTAGGCTTGTCTGGTGTTCGGCGAGCCTCACATTTGGAGTCGGGAGACCGATGTGTCTCCCTTCGACCGAACGTTATTTCTGGAAAATGTCATTTCGGATTACTGATAGGTTATCTATTAGATCCTGCCATCCTGAAGGTTGCCGAGTCATTTTGGACACTGCTGGCTCGGCATCCCTAACTACACCACAGCCTTATTTTGCGTCTACGATCATTTTCATTGTAATTGCAATTATAATGTCATAATCGTAAGGTATATTACTATTCGTCAACTAAAAATCCCTTGCCGTCCCGTCCCGTCGTTGTCGCAGAGTTTAAATATAATTCTGTTACAACCTGGAATTGTTTATAACTAATGGTAACGTATGTAGCAGAAGTTCTTGATATTCACGTCTCTTGAACTATATAGCACCAATAAATTGCTGCCAATCTTTCTACACGGGTAGACACTGTGAAACTATGCACAGAGATAGACGGTCTACGTGTGCAATGTACCTAATAACATTTCAGAATATTGTTGGAACTACCAAACTACTACAGAGCGTCTGGCACGTTTACTCTTTCAATAGTTAGAAAGAAAACTGCATTTATTATAATACATACATTTGCAGTGTCTGACTTCTTTACGTGTACTATGTTGTTTACACTAAATTCGGCATTATTAGCATCTTTTGTTCAATTTCTTGTGTTTTTCTATTCATGAACAGTTTATTATACTTATCGTTATGACTAATTCGTAAAATATATATTAGTTTGAGTGAGAATCTTACCTTGCTGTGACTACAGAACAATAAATATAGTAGAATTAGTTAGTAAGCGTCTGACGCGTGTCAACAGTAGGTCTAGAAAGACCTACTTGAGCTCATTCCATCATTTAAGATTTTAGACAGACAGATAGATAAACACTTTATACACTGATATAACACAAATACAGATTAAGCATAAAAGAAAAAACCAAACATGATTGTCATAGCAGTGAAACGGCACTGACTTAGCATATCGACTCATCCGTAGTACAAAGGTCTATGTGCAAGACTACTTGTTCTCAGGACATAGTACATTTCGTTCGTTCTTCGCTATCGACTGTTGTTCGATTTTATAATTTCCGAAACGAAACAAGATATATAAATTGTAAAAACTCCTTTACATAGGCCTTAGTTTGAATAACGAAATTATTCTCGTAACGTCCTTTTTCTCTTTTCGCTATATAATCACATCGGACTCTGTTCTTCGGATGAGTCGATATGCCAAAGTTTCCTATGGCGCTGATTTTCAGTCAGGACCGACGAGAGGGATTAAGTTATTTGGAAGCAAAAATGTAACGACTGTGCGTAAAGTTATACATTGACAATAATAATATACTTATTAAAGTGTAAATAATCTCAAATAACCTGTTTGACATGTAAGTGCATGAGCGAATGTGAATATAATTACAGCTGTAGGAGTAAGTTGTGACTGTAAAGAGGTTTTAATGTTATGTAATGTATTTAGTATATAATATAATTATACACATAATGTGAATAGATCAAGGCAACAACAAAATTCGACTCTAGACAAGTCAGTTAATAAATAAAAACACACCACAGATTTTTGAAGTAAGAGTAGGTGTTGTAGTTACAGTGCTTTGAATTTGGGTTTGGATGTCTCGTTGCGTATAGGTGGTGGAATATTATTCCAGCACTTTGAGGCCGAGTATTTGAAACTACCTTGAAAAGCTGCAGTTCTATGTTGTGGTACCATAAGTACACATGACCGGATAGATCACTCTCTGTAGCGTACATTGTCACTAGATGACCACGTTAATTTTTTATAAAGATATTCAGGTGTTTTAGTTTTAACTATTTTCGCTTTGCATGGTATGGTTGTATCATTTTTTCGCGCAAATTCTCTAAAAGCGTAGAAAAATGACTTATTGTGCTGTTTTGAAGTGCAAAAATGATAGCTGCACCAAAAATGTTACCCGTAGTAGTATTTCAAATCATCGGTAAGTCTTATTTCAGATTTTCTGATTATCTATTCGTTCAGATGTTAATCGTCCGTAGTTACTGGCCGCAAGATGGTAGCATGTTGAATAAAATTTCAAAAAAAAAAGCAAAATGTCGTAACTTGGAAGGCATTAAACTTTCATCGATAATGCGACTGAAACTATAAATTATATTTTAACAATCAATTTGTTACATCTTTTTAAACCAGAGAAACCATTAACGATCATTATCAAAATTTCATAGTGTTTATCATTTTGATTGTACGCGTTTTGGTGACATCGGTTCCGATAGTAATCGAGGTTTACGTCACTTCCATTTTTTTCTTCCGTGGCTGTGACACAGTTTCGACTAGCACGGAAGGTAAAGAACGGTTTTGTTAATATACCGCCATGATATTAACAAAAATGCACGATTTATATTATTCAAAAACTTCCATTTAATAATTCAAAATATACCTTTTAGGCTACGACAAATTCTTTGTTTTATCTATAATCTTTGCTCAACAACATATTCGTAGTTATTTATTTAGTATTATTGACATGTTTTATTTACCAGCTTCTAAATTTAAAAAAAGCTATTTTCTGTTTACTTTTTATTTGTAACAGTTTTGTCTTACCCATTACAAACGACAATTTTAGGAAGTTGCAGGAATCCGCTAGATGCGAGCAGCAGAAGACTGGTCGTTGTGGGGTTCTTTGGGGAAGATCTATTTCCAGCAGTGGACGTCTTTCTATTGAAATGACGATGGTGATGATTTGTAATCGTAGAATCAACACTATTTGAACCTAACCTTAATAACCGATTTCATAAAACTGTGAACGTTTTGACTAAATTAAGTGTAAAGACCTTTCCTTGTGTAAGGTTTTTGATTTTGAAATTACAGAACGTCGTCCTTCGCAAACACGAATTTCAACTCTACGTCGCTTACAAACGGTATATAGTTCAAATTATTAAACTCAGAGTGTTGTTGACTGTACATGTATTTAGCATCATTTTGTTTTTAAATAACCTTTATTTAATGAGGGCTTTTTCTAATCTGCAAAATGTCACCCCTTTAATGAGAAGCTCATTAATTACTGTCTGCAGACCGCATTTAATTCCAACATCAAGCAATCTATACAAAAATTTTGCTTCCCTGGAGATAGGGAGAGATAGGACGATGTTACATATACCTCAGCGCTTATGCATACTGCCTCCAATTCGAATCCGAGAAAATACGTATATAAGTAATAGTAATAATATATATATGTAGTAGTAATAATATATATATATATATACATATATATCAAAATCAAAATCAAAATAATCTTTATTTCATAGGTAAGCATTATTACACTTGAAATCGTCACAATGGTTAAACTCTACCGCTCATTCGTAAGGCAGATTCCCCTGAGAAGAATGAGCAAGAAACTCTAGGGGTTGCTCTTTGTAAATAACATTTACAATATTTTTTTATTTGAAACATCAGATTGAGACTACCTCCATGAGCTAAACGGGTTACTACCACGGATTTTTGTCATCCAAGTACGCAGAAGTTGTATAATTGTTTTAGTAGCAGTAGAGCTCCTTGTGAAAGAGCTCGTCCAGGGAAGTACTGCCACCTTACCTATTTCTGCCGCCAAGCAGTAATGGTCACATTACTGTGTTCCGGTTGTGAAGGGTAAGGGTGCTGGTGAAATTACAAGCACATGAGACTTGTCAACTTATGTCTCAGGGTGACGGGCGCAGTGGCAGTGCCCCCAAGATCTTTGTAATTTAAAGCTCTTGGTGGCACTGCAACTGTTATGGGCAGGCGTGTAGCTTACCATCAGGCACACGACTTGTTCGTCCCGTTACTTAATGTCATAAAAAAAAAAAAAAAAAAAAAATAATAACCTTTAGTATAAAGTTTTTGTTTCACTATAGTTTTAAACCTCGTGAAAGGCAAATTTTGTATATCAACCGGAATCTTGTTATAGAAGCGTATACATTGCCCCTTAAATGATTGTTTGACTTTGTGAAGACGACTATCAAGAAAAGCTAGTTTATTTTTATTCCTCGTATTAATGTTATGTCTGTCACTATTTTTCATAAAGAAATTACTATTCCTTTTAACATAAATTATATTTTCATAAATGTATTGTGAGGCTAGTGTAAGAATGTTAATTTCCTTAAACTTATCTCTCAAAGATACTTTGGGGCCCAGATTGTAAATTGCCCTAACTGCACGTTTCTGCAGGACAAAGATTCTATTGATATCGGCGGCATTACCCCAAAGCAAATTATATTATTATTATATTATTATATTATTACTACTCTGCCAAGTTGCAGTGGATGTTTGTGGTACCGTCGTTGTTTCCTATTTGGAAATACACAAGTGCTTCAACATGTGTGATGTTGTCTAATGTTCATATTTGTTATGCTATGTTAATATCATATTGATAAATAACGTTGAAAAGGTACAGATAGTTAAATAAGAGTAGAAGATAACAACTCAAAAAAATACACGCAATTTGTAGGTACAATATGTAACCCATTATGACCGAAACACAATACATAAATCAAATGGTACGCACAGCATGCCTCATTACAGTACAAGTGAAATAAATAATACGGATAAATAATTATATATAATATATATTTTTATTATTATTAATAATAATATTATGTCAACATAATATCTACCACATAATATCTATCTACAATAATATGTACCATTTGACGCAAAGGTGGACAATAAAAGGAGGAAAGATAAGGTAGCTTTGGTTCCCAGCTGTAAAACCGTATTTTCCAGTAAGCAATACACTAGATGCTCGGCCTATCTATATAATAAAGTAAACACAGAACTACAGATTTATAAAAAAACAATTTATGAGTGCAAATGCTTGCTAGTGAAATGGTTGAAAACCCTTAGTTATGAGAATGTTGAGATATTTTTGCAATAACGTAAAGTCTAATAGGTACAACAACCACAAACTCTTTCTTTAATCTACATCTTACAATTACAAATAATACAATTCTAACCACAGTAAAATTTATAGTAATTGAATATTCGCCGCATTTATTTGTATGTATAACACGGAAGAAATACTATATATTAAATTTGACACAATGTGTATATAATTATATGTCTGTATATGTTTCGTATTTATGTAATATATATTTATTTTAAAGACATCAACCTACTCTGTATAAATATGTAACCCAACCACTGTTTCAAAATAATAAAACTAATATAACTGCTCTAATTACCTGTACTGTACAATTTAGAAATTTGTAAATTAGATGTAGTAAACAGATATGGATGTAGAAGAGTGGAGTCTCCTAACACAGGCATTGCTATGCTTAAAAGGAGATTCCAGTCACTAATACTGTAAATCTAAACTTGAAATGAAATAAATAATAATAATAATAATTATTATTATAAAGTCACAATGATCATACGAGTTACGAAAGCTATAGCCGAAGGACTTAAAATAAATCAGAATATGTTTTACTAAATTTAACAAGTCAAAGGTTTTGACAAAAATTAAAGGGATATAAAATATAAATATAATACATGCGAATAAGTTAAAGATTCCACGCCAATGCCGCAGGCCCCGTGTGAAATCACCAACAGTCGAGCGAAGACCTGCCATTTTACCTTAGCAGTGTTACAGACAAGATCAGAAGAGTCCTCTGGCGTGCATCTATCAAGACCTATTTCAAGCCCCTGATGAAGATTTCTCAGTTCCTGAGACCCGTGAAATGAAACATTACAGGATGCAGAAGTTTACAAGCTTGACTGTGAGTGCGGTCTCTCTTATATTGGACAAACGAAGCGAAGTATTTGTACCCGCGTCAAAAAACATACAACTGATGTCAAACACCGTCGCATAAACAAGTCTGCAGTCTGCGAGCATGTCATGGATAGACCTATACATTCAATGAAGTTTGACAAACCCCAGATCCTTGTAAAAGAAGTCCGTTATCTACCCAGGATGCTGCGAGAGGCCACTGAAATTAAAAAACATTCTAATTTCAACAGGGAAGATGGTTTCTTCGTACCACCAGTTTGGGATCCAGTATTTCCTCTGATGAAAAATTCCAAACAGACAAGACTGCAGTACTAATTAATATGTTTTAATTTAATCTAATTTCTATTTGTATTAATTAGTAATAAATTTAACTTAATAAAAAATTCATTCAATAAAATAATTTGTAAAACGTAATGTAGCGTAAATTGGAATGTTATTTTGTAAAATTAAAAATAAAACATTTAATATATTAGACATAACTGGTTGATGACTGTACCACCTCAGTTAACCATGACCATAGGGCCTGTAAAGGGCCCGAAACGTTAGTTTGTGTGAAAAACAATTATACGCGATTTAAATCCGGAAAAATAGTTTCATTTCCTATGTGTAACAATCGCGAAAACCTAAGAACTCGATATATAAAATATAACTTTAAAAACTAAAACGTGATGCGACAATGTTCGATGTTGGAACCAAAGTGTCTCATTCCCACATAGTCGCGCTGTGCTGGTCTCGCCATCCAAACGTTACGCTGACCATGAACCTCGTGCCTTTGATGTGCAATCCATAGTTCGAAGTAATGTTGCAATCGCTTTGAGTCATTGTGTATAAGCCAAATTACGAGTGACGCGTTACGTACTCGTAACTATCACATGAAAACAAATAAATCGACTTATCCGTAGAACAAAGACCTATGTGCTATTGATAAGTAATATATATAAAACTAGGCTGTATGACAGTAAATCATTTGCCATAATCCTTAGTGTACATTTTTGTCACCTGGTGGCGCTCTTCTTCATGTGATCTAATGCGAGTGCAGTTTTGTTAATTACTTTCCGTTGTTTAAATAAATAGTTACAAGAAATCTGGTTTATTACTGCTACAATCCCAAGTTGTGCAAGACTTCTTATTGTATTGGATATTATATAATTCGTTACTTGTTTTTAGCTGTGGATACCAGATCAACCGTTGTTCGATTTTATATTTCCAAAACGCAATAAGATACAAAAATTTTGAAAACATAGGTCTTCAAAATTTTTCAATTCTTCAAACGAGATTATGTATATATCCTATTTTCGCTGTATAATCGGACTCGTTGTGTTCTTATGTTCTTCGGATGAGTCGATATGTAAAATCCCGGGAGGTAGGCTGCGACGTTACTTATTTCTGCTGCCGCAATGTGAGCTTTACTGCGTTCTGGTTTTATAGTGTAGGTTGCCAACTTACGTCTCAGAGTGATGGGCGCAGTGGCAGTGCCCCTCAGATCTTTGCGATTTAAAGCTCTGAGTGGCACTGCAACTGTAATGGACAGGCATGTCGCTTACCACCAAGCGCATGACTTTTTCGTCCCGTCGTTTGATACCATAAAAAGTGGGCTGAGAGAGTGTACGATTTGTTGTTACGAAATCAATCATTCTTTCAGCTTCAATTCGTCTCATTAGAAGTGCAAGGATGATGATTTCAGCCTTACAACTAAATACAATATTAATGATCACTATTACAATATGATAATTTAATATGAAGCGTAAGTAAAAAGTGAGTGTAGAATATATTCCTCCTGAAATATTTCCTTTACGATATGACATGGGGTTCTTCAAAAAACTTGTAAAAGGTTATTAAAGGCTGGCAACCCGTAGGCAGCTCATGTGATATTGCAAATGTCCTTAGGCGACGATGACCACCACTTCCCTTCAAGTGGCTCGTCTGCTCGTTTGTCTCCTTTACATTAAAAAAAACGGTAAATAATAAGGTTATCATTCCTGTCAAATACCCCGGATACGTTAATAGCTACGTAGGAGATTTTCAAAATTTGAACATATTACACTCTCGTTAATGATTGAGATACGAAGCTTCATACACCAACATAGCTTCAGAAAAAGGCCAAAAATACGAGTAACTAAACCAGGCGAGTGGAGCGCACTAAGCGGTGTTCTTACGGTTTCATTTTCGACGCTGTACGGCCTAAAGCTTTTAGCGGGCCAGTCTCGGCAGCACGGTTATGTTTTTATTACCCTACGCGCGTTTACATTCACTTAGTAGATTGTTAAGTTCACTTGTAAACAAAGAAATTGCCAATAGCGAGTAGACATAGATTATTGTTACTACGTTTTGATTTCTTCTTGTTATAGTAGCGATGGCATGCAATACATTATTGCGTCCCAGAACTTAGCCATGTTGACTTCGTCTCTAATAGCCGCCATTAAATCCTCGAGTGTGAAGTTTTTGCGCAGGGTACGATGAGGGGTAGACCATCATTTGAATAGCACTAAACAAAAAATCCTGGTTAAATTGTGCGGAAATTTCCATGTGAGCAAACTGTCCTCGCTTCAGCTCTCTTTAAATCACAAAAATCGAAGGGGCAATGGCACTGCACTCGTCAGAAGTGCCTCTAATTTCACTTGAGTCCGAAGTCTGTTTAAAGACTTCTATGTCAACCATGGCAATTATTGTTCAGTAGGAAGTCTTTCAGAAGACAGGACAAAGGTGGATGTAACTCTATCGCACAAAAATCCTCCTCGCGTGAGCAGATTCAACGCTCAGTGGATTATTTCACGAAACTTTTCCAGATTCGTTGAGCTGTGAAGTAGTCTTAGTGTATCGTGTCGACAGCCATTTTTGATAAAGCAACTTTACGGGAGTCAGCTTAAAGTGCAGGCCGTGAACGAAGCTAGCTAACTTAGCTTAGCTCACGTAGTTGCAATACGCGTAAATATGTGCGGAAGTGAAGGTCGGTAGAAGGGCGACATATTTTACATAGCTAGTGGGATCGTTGGGTTAGTTTAGTTAGCTCGGTCAGCTTAGTTCGCGGTGTGAACCGAAGTATTTTTTTTATAATATCAAGTGACGGGACGAACAAGTCGTGCGCCTGACGTTAAGCTACACAGCTGTCCATAACAGTTGCAGTGCCACTCAGAGCTTTAAATCGCAAAGGTCTGAGGGGTACTGCCACTGCGCCCGTCACCCTGAGACATAAGTTGACAAGTTTCATGTGCCTGAAATTTCATCAACGCCCTTACCCTTCAAGATCGAAACGCAGTAATGCACACATTACTGCTTGGCGGTAGAAATAGGTAAGGTGGCTTTCACAAGGAGCTCTACTGATCTGTCAAATGATTCGTTTTGACGATGACTTACATATGCATTTCAGTTTTAGTCGAGGAGACCGGGGTCTTATGAGGTCGTTTTTTAAATAAAAATTATAATTATTTTCGATATTGTCTATTACAAATCATTCCTGCCATAGTCATTGAATACGATAAGAAGTGATAAAAATTCCAATAAACTGGATCCATCCATTAATTTGTGTACCTTAGAGGTGGACTATTTTCTTCAAATTTGAACGTGACCATGAAAATTACAACTTTTTTGTAAGAAAACCAACCGATCTTAAAAGTTCGTGGAATTACGTCTATTTGTCAAGTTTTATTGTCATCGGTTACCGGAAAATACGTGAAACCGGATTCACCTTCTAGTTTGCAACCCTTAGAATACATACAAAAAATTCAGTCAACATTGAGAACCTCCTTCTTTTCTTTTTGAAGTTTGTTATGAAAGTATTATCAAAATCGGTTCACATTATTATTAAGAGTTTTGACTTGGATACAAGTCCTTTGAGGCATGTCTTCGCTTAATTATCGGGACCCTCAATGCTATTTTCCATTGTGTTGTTCTAACACTTATTTGGGTTTTTAAATAGTCTTAAGAGGCGGGAGTCAATATTTATGTTTTCACTTTCATATAAATTACATTATATTCTATCACTTTGAACATAAACTTTGAATTCGTAATTATTGGAATTTTTAGGATAAGGTCTTTTGTAATTTGGTTTAAGTTAAGGCATAATTTGGTTTAAAGTAAGTTTAAATTTGGTCTAATTTTCTTCATCACTATTTCTTTCTTCATTCTTTCTCTTTTTTCTCTTTAATCGCGTAACATACACAAACAAAAAAAATCTGTCAACATCAGTAGCTTCATTTTGTCAAGTAAGTAAATAAACGAAAAAACGAGGCACCACTCAAGCAAGTTGAGAATAGCACCGCTGAGTTATTGCAAGCGTTCACATTTTGCAGGCCATTGCCTAGCCACTGAGGAAGTGCAAACGGGGCAATGCTCTTTAATTTTTAGCTATGGTCAATGTGGTTTTATGCGGGCGCATTACTTTTTTTTATTAAGATTGATGGTTTTTACTTTATATTAGTACTTTATTATTTTGGTACAAATTCCACACAACTATAACAAGTTTCATAAATGGTGATGACTCATTTTGAATCTACGAAGTTGAACACACAATGGAAGACAATGAATTATTTTTTTGCATCCTAAATCGCTTATTTATTAGCAAACTTTACAGTTTTTTAAATTCAATTTATATTTACAAAGTTTGTCATTTAAACAATTCACTTAAAGTTATTCCTAAAAAATTAAGCCAAAGCGCAGTTACGGAAAGCAATTAGTAATTCTATGAAATCAACAAAATTACAATAAATAACTATAACATAGGTACCTAACAAAGTATAGTTGCAAGGACAGTATGCACATGTGTGTGTGTGTATACTCTGCTTATTTTTTTTAAAAGTAATGGATTGACTGCGGTTCAGAAAGAAGATGTCAACGTCTCGGAATCTGTCCTCGTTAGTGCGTACAATTCTATGCATAACAGAGTTCTTCGCATAATACCATAAATGCCTCGTACGAGTCGTGCAGGCACAAAGGCCAAATCGAGTCATCAGCTCGGGTTAATCTAGCACAGAGTGCAGTATGTCGAAAAAAACTTCATGTCAGATCATTGACTTACAAATAAATGGACGACGGGTCTAATACAAAAATCACGAAAAAATGCCCCAAGTCAACCTATTTAAACGTAGTGACATGTAAAGGAATATGAAAAAGCTAAAATGTTGAATTTAAATTGTAATGTCATCGCAGTACTGTCTAACGTTGCTTGCTTCGCTGTCAGTCGAACAAACGAAGACTAAAGCGTGAATGACGCTCTGTATACGATTTTAACGCCCTATAAGTTCGGACACTTTTTAGCGCGGACCCGACGTCCATATTTATCTAATTGTAAGTCAATGTGTCAGATACATATATTAGATGTCCGTCCTCGAGCGAATGCAGGCGATAATTATTAAGTCTATCAGCGTAGCCATCGTATCTTTTGACGCGGTAGTGCAATCTACGTGTGATACAAGGCTATATTGTATGTATATTTGTTTTTCCACTGACTGCCATCAGCTATAATCTTGGCACCTGTAAAAGGCCCAAAAAGGTGTGTTGGTTTGTTTAAAAAACCAAATATACGCAATTTAGATCCAAAAACGATAGACTTCGTACATGTACCACCTGGATGAGGAGTTCTACTGCTACCATAAATTTGATTCACTGTCTTTCGTTTCTTAAAGCACATTGACGACCTCCGTGCTCGAGTGGCATGTACACCGGTTTTCATGGGCCGGGTCAAAAAACTAACTTTTCTATACGTCTCTGGAAAGGGGAAAGTACTAAAGCACCATTGGTGTACTTGGCACTTTAATACTTTCGCTTTTCCAGTGACGTATTGTTATCGCAGGTCTGGGTGTTTGTGGTACCGTCGTTGTTTTCGATTTCTATAACACAAGCGTTTTAGTTACTTACTTTAGGATCAAAGCAACGTATGTGATGTTATTTAATGTTGTCTTTGTGTAACAATCGCGTAAACCTAAGAACTCCATAGATACATAGAGCAAACAATAAGTTTCCGGAGCTGACCACTTACATAAACAATATTTAAAAAGTAATTACAACATTTGAAAATGGAACTCTTTGGCTGTAGAATACAATTTGTTTCATCTGACTGTCACTTGCTTTTAGATTGAGGCGTCATTTTAGAAATTGGTTGTCTACATCACCATGGATTTAACTCGTAAAAATTTTCGTAGTATGATTTTCTACGAGTTAAAGTGTAATTTAACAGCTCAGTGGGGCGCTACGTGAGGCGCACAATAAGTTTCTGGAATGAAGAAGAAAAAAAAACTGTAAATGGTCAGACATTCATTTATTGTTTCTCAAAGTATTCTCCGTTAGCGTTAATGAACTTTTTCATAGAATTAACCAATTTTGAAAACATTTATGCCACTCCTCCGTGACAATCTCTGAAACATATTTTTCATACTTTTCGACAGGCTCTTCAGGTGATGAAAATCGTTGACCGCGTAACTGGTTTTTAATTTTTGTAAATAAATAAAAGTCACAAGATGCCAGGTCGGGGCTGTACGCGGGATGGCTAATAAGGTCAACGTTGTTCACCTTCAAAAATTCATTTATCTGTCTGGTCGTGTGAGAACTGCCATTATCGCAGTACGAGATGATATGGCGTTTACTGTTATTTTTACGGAGTTTGTCAATAACTTCCGGCAAACAAATGGTCGTGTTCCAATCACTATCACGGCACAACGATTCTCCAAAGCAACAGTAGCCACGTATCCAGTTTTATTAAAAAAAGAAGCAATCATCCGCTTAGAGGTTCTTTGCACGCGCGCCACTTTGGTAAATTTCGAGTCATCTCGAAAGACCCAGACGCTCGAATGCTGCTTTGTTTTGGGATCGTAACTATAAATCCATGTTTCGTCATCTGTTATTATGTCCCACACCAAATTTGACGCCCCTTCGTTGAATCTGGTAAGCATGGCATTGTGCCAAGTGACGCGATCCGTTGTTTGAGCCTCAATCAAATTGTGTGGGATCCACCGAGTGCTCAGCTTTTCACACCTAAATGTTTGTTAGTATTGATTATATTTGCCTCATGCCTTTGCTTAAAGACGCCCGAATCTCATGGTATGTTACAATGCCTGTCTGTTTTAATCATACGGTGCACAGCATCGATGTTTTTATTGTTTACAGCAGTGGACGGGCGACCATCACGAAATTCGTCACTGAGATTCACACGATCGCGTTTGAATTCTGCATACCAGCTATAAATAGTCGTCTTGCATGGTGCTTCATCGCCAAAAGCAGTTTAAAACCGAGAGAAGCTCCTCTGAGCTGTTAAGTTGCACTTAATGTCGTATAAAATCATACTATCAAAATTGTCACGAGTTAAATCCATGGAGGTGTAGACTACCAATTTCTAAAATGACGCCACATTGTAAAAACAAGTGACAGTCAGATGAAACAAACTGTACCTACTCTACAGCCAAAGAGTTCCTTTGTCAAATGTTGTAATTACTTTTTAATATTGTTTATGTAAATGGCCAGTTCCGAAAACGTATAGTGCGCCCTATGTGGTAGTATGCTGAGATTCTGATAGTATGGCTTATGTGGTTTTTTATTTTACTTTGCTCATAGCCGCCAAACAGTTTTTCATGGTTAATATTGCCTCCTGCTAATTTCGAGATACAATTTCCGTATTTTTGTTATCGCTCTTCTCACTAAAACTAATTTTCGCGACGAAAATACAAAATATACCAAAATTCCGAAAATAATCACTTTAGTATTCTTTTCTTTTTTTAAAATAGTAGACGGTACTGTAGGTAAGTATTTTTATTTCTCGCCATTACGAACTGGGCAGTTGGCTGTATGAGTTTTTCTTTTACTTGTTTACGTAGTTCATTGTTAGTAGAAAGATTTAAAAGTTTAGAGAAGCGGACAGTAATGAATTTTCATACTTTACTTTGCAGGCCTTGGCAGGGAAGAAGTCGCACGGTCCGTGACAAACTTTCCGTGTTCGTTTTTTGAACGTAATGCAAACATTTCCGAAGTTTCAGAAAAATACTTTTTCCTTTTTTTTTTTTGACTACTGGTATTAAAATAATTTCAGCGGAGGTGAATAAAAATATTAAGTCTTTGCTTAAATCACAATCTTTAGTTCAATGAATGTGGATATTTAATTATTTTACAGGTCTATTATTGCAAATCTTACCTTATCAATGAGTGATTTGTGTTCAATTTTGCTAGTTCTGAATCTTTAGGTCTCGATACATGTTATCGTGAAGAGAACTTTGGCCAGAAATAAAATTTTATATTTCAACATTTTTCGTCTTTCTCAAACGAATCTACCATTACTGCATCAAATGATGTGTGAAGAGTTTTTGTTTTTATAATGTACCTACATTGACTTACAAATATGTACCTACATAAGTTTTTGACATTTAATTTTTGAAGTCTGAACCTTCTATATATTTATTATTTATTTTTTATTACAAAAGAAAAGCAAGGAACTCTACTGCTACAAAAATCTCTTTGATATAAAACTAGAAATTTCAGTTCATTATTATCATACGATTGGGCAAGAGTTTTTCTTAAGGATAGGGATAGACTTTTGTAACCCTTTTCCGAAATATAGGTTTTACACGATTTTCCTTTAGTGTTGCTAAAAGTGGCAGTTACATATGTTTAAAGTGTGTGTATAGGTATTGTTCATATTTAATGGATTTATTCTGAATATTAAAACTATCAATTTCTTCTTACGACTCTAGGAATTTTGCACGCGGAGTCATTTATCGCACTGCTTGATTATAATGTTATAACTCAAAATATGAGAAATTCCAGATTATACTATTGCTGAAAGACAAAATTTTAATCTCCACACATCAATACGTGTTAGAAAAACAAAAAAACAGTGGTTAGAAAATTGTGTAAAACAATTAAAAGATGTCTACGTAACACAAAATGAGACAACCTATTTGTGATGTAGTTCTGGACAAAACAGTCGTTATTCAAATATATTATTTTTTTCTTTTATTTTTATGTATGACATAAACTCTAAGCGACCAGATTACACGAGGAGAAAGTTTTCGCGTTGTTAGTTGGTGTACATTAATGGCGAATCTGAATTATATTTGCTAGGCAATAACATTTAAATTACTCTGAATAATACAACCGCGAGGTCGCCGCGTAGACCCAATTCAAGCCCGACTAAAAAAGTCTAAAAGACTAAAAGCTAAATGAATAGAACGTATTTTGCCTTGACAGTGCTTCCAGCACGCGGGCGCCGCGCGGCGGCCGCGCGTGTTGGCCGCGATGAAATTCGTATCGAATAAATGTGCCCTAATTGCTAAATAAAAGACGTGTTGCTTGTAAGTAGTTTATTTGCCAGACAAAACTATTTACGATCACCCTCTTAATACTATATTTAAAGTATTCCGAAACTTCGTACGTAACACCTTCACCCTAACATACAACCCTTCTTGTTTTACAAATATATAAAAAAAATCTTAATTAACGACACTATATATAAAATGTAGTTTGCCACGTATTTATTTATACAACTAAAACCATTCATCAAAACCAAAACGCACAACAGGCTTCCGTGTTCTTTTAACAATATGAAATAGATCCAGGTTGACGGTAACACTGGGTTTAAGGGCGGGTTCCTCGGCCGGTGAAGCTACCGCTTCTGGATTCGTGACCAGTTGATGGTTACTCATTTCCTCTACGGGGAAAACTATCGAAATGCTCTTGTACATAAGTTTTAATTCATAAATTTTAATAAACTTTCGCGGGAAGTGAGTAATTCGTTTTTCATTGATGTTGAAAAAACTACACTTCTTGGGTATTATTACACTATTGTACAGTGCCATAACGTGTGTAATTCGATAGCTAATTTTGAAATTATTTAAACAGAAAAGTATAGCTTGATACAGTTGAAAAGCACTTATCAGGATATTCCAAGCCAAGAGTATGTCTCAGGACGTCCATAGCTATAATAATAATAAATAACGCACACACTCAACATAGCCCCGCACTAGGGAAACCCTATGTCGCGGGTGCCATGGACACACACATAGACTACCTCAAATTACACCCAAACTCACAAGAGGAATAATTGTAGGCCATACAACTGTTTCTCCCGGCCCGGGAATCGAACCTGGGACCTCTGCGTGGCAGTCCGGCATGGTAACCGTTCACAGAGGCAGTTATGAACACAGCTATGAACACAGTTCTGATGCTTCTTGATAGGTTTTCCTAATTTTATGTGGATTTTTCACCTTTGCGTACGCGCGTCTTTTTGAGATAGATTGAAGACAGTGGCACCACGTCGTAGCGTGGTGGTGCGCGTAAGTATTGCTCTATGGGCGGATCTCAGACGGTAAGGAGTTTTGAAATCAAGCCACACATTTATCAGAAACCCAACAATATGTTTTACATGAGTTTTCAAGTGTTTCTGTCAATTGGCGTCGAGTTTATGAACATTTTGTATACGATTCAGAAATACTTCTTGCGCTTGGAGCAAATAGTTTCAACTACGCTGATGAATTTACATACACGTTATTTCTCTCCAACGTTATTCGAAAACGAAAATCAAAACGCATTGTATATTTCCGTGTTGATATGTTTTACGACTCATAAATATTGATTCATCAGTACTTGAGTCCAAATGGTCACCAATGTAGAGGTTCCACGTCTAAAGGAAAAAAAGCTGGAAATGCTCACAAACTGCAAAGGGAAGGAAGCTGCAGTATTTTGGTAACGTAATGTGGGGCAATAGACACCGGATTTTTCAAGTAATAAATTAATGTGGATACATAGGTACCACCTATTACACTGACCATGCTAAGTCCCCTTGTTCGTAGAGGAGAGCCGTAAACAACTTGTGTCACAAACAGAAAAAACCCTGGAGAGGCTTTCTGATTGGGGACGACACCAAGACACAAATTTGCGTGTTCACAGCTAAAAAGACTCCATTTGCTGCAGACCTTCAGTTCTTGAGATCCTTGGTCTCTTGTGACGTTCAATTCCGTAGTCACTTAAATGACAAACACAAGCTGGCGTCCAAAAAGCTTGGTGTGCTTAACAGGGCTTAGCGGTATTTCACTTCGGTGCAGAGATTTCTACTTTATAAGTCACAAGTCCGTCCCCACTTGGAATACTGCTGCCATCTTTGGGCGGGAGCTCCTGGATGCCAGCTTGGGCCCTTTGACGCGGTTCAAAGACGTGCTATGAGAATTGTTGACGATCATGTGCTTACAGACGATATTGAACCACTGTCTTGGAGGAGAGACTTTGCCTCCCTATGCCTGTTCCATCGCTTGTACAATGGCCAATGTTCTGAAAAACTATTTGACATAATGTCAACAACAACATTTTATTATCGCACCGCTCGCCATCGGCAGGGAGTCCATCCTCACACGATGGAACCGAGTCAATCTCATACTGTACGGTTTCAGAGTAGCTTTCTCCCACGTATAATTAGGTACAATGAACTCCCTGTCGGGGTTTTCCCGCAGGAATACAACATGGAGTTCTTCAAAAGGAGTTTGAGAAGGGTCCTAAAGGGTCGGCAACGCGCTTGTGACGCCTCTGGTGTTGCAGGCGTTCATAGGCGATGGTAACCGCTTCCCATCAGGCGGGCCGTATGCTTGTTTGGTGCCTACATAAAATAAAAAAATATTACACAACATCAGATACGTTGCTCTTATCCCACATTAAGTAACTAAAGCACGTGTCTTATGGAAATTGGTAACAACGACGGTACCACAACCACCCAGACCCGAGTCTAAAGAAAACTTAGTTTTTTCTGGGATCCAACCTGATTTGGGATAAACCAAGAGTAAAGTAGGCGTGGCAGAATGAAGACCTCTTGGTTGAAGAATTTTAGAGACTAGTTGAATCTTAGCACACGTTCCCCCTTTCGTGCGGCAGCTTAATGGTCGCCAATCTTCCTATAGAAGTAGTGCACTAAGAAAAACAAGAAGAATATTTACTGTGCTGCCTCAGTATTATTACTTTTTAACCGACTTGAAAGAAGGACTGTATTTTTTGTATGCTATGCGATTACATTTGTGAACCTATTTCGATGATTCTTTTTTTATTAGAAATACCTCTAAGAGTCGTATTCCAGAATACTTCTCAATGCTCAAGTCAGGCCTTGAGTAGGTATGATTTCAAACACTAGAAATCATACTCAAGTCCTGACTTAAGCATTGAGTAGAGTTCTGGAATACGACCCTAAGTGTGGAAAACTAGAGGATGAATCCGGTTTCATGCACTTTCCCGTAACCGCTTTCAATAAAACTTGGCAAATAGATGTCGTTTTTTTTTTATAAAAAATTTGTAATTATTTCAAAATAAATTGGTGTAAAGTCGATAAAACACTTAATATTCTTCAAACACAAAAAATCCCAAAAATGAAGTTGAAGAATTAATTAAAACTTTAAAGTTCGGTTCAAGTGATTATTAACAACTTGAAAGCAAACTTTACCGGGATTTTCATTAGACACCATGTTCCCAGTCAAAGAGTTTCATTTTAACTCGACTTTATCGGGTAACACCTTTTATGAAAGTATTACGAATTTTGCTTCCTTCTTCGTAATGCCTATAAAAATAAAGTTATCAATAGAAAAAAAACACGCTTCAAAGCTTAAGTAAAACGATGCAAAGGGCTACTAGGATACCCTGTGTTACAGTATCCCGACCCCCCACTCTCAAACTCGATCTAGAAATATATGAAATAGGTGCATGCAATAACTATTAATACTTAATTACAAAAACAATAAAAGGAAAAGAAAAGACGAGTTAGAAAAAAAAAGTAAAAGTTGTTAGAAGGCTAAGTCAGTACAATACGTATTTGCACGTACATGGAACACAAATTCTCTCTCTCTCTCTTTCTTAGATATAGATCCGTGCAAAAAAACGCACACACATGTAAACGCACATCTAATACTGCGAAAAAACAATGCTACGTCAACGGGGGGTTACACGGGTGGCTTTAGAATATCGTTTTACAGTGACGCTTATAGCTCCATACGGAACACGTTCCACGTGAACTCCGCACAAGTCATGCGTTCATTGTAGGCGACTGTCTTCCGTGAATATCCTCACTAAATTAAATACTCGATTCAGAGTACTGCGGATTCTACGCTCGTAGGCGCACAGGTCTTACGGACCGTATACACACCCGTGAAACCAGCCTTAATCTATTTCATGACGCGAATATCATAAAAACCACTTAGTGCCCTACTGATCCAACGAAATAAAGGGGTTAAAATGTTTATGGGGCGGCCATTGACTTACAATTATATGGACGACGGGTCTAATACAAAAACCACGAAAAAAATGTCCCAAGT
>NW_020654051.1:2284275-2297312 GCF_003589595.1 Hyposmocoma kahamanoa | reverse complement strand
CCTCTAGGTGTGGTATGCTTCCAGAGACGCATGAATCGCGTGAGCGGATAGCATCCAGTAATTTATTATTTAGTTTAAGTGCTAATACGAACAACGTTTTGCTGTAAAAAGCCAAATTGGGGCGTTGTTTGGGCTGTATTTCTATTTTATACTTAGTGTTTTTTGGATATTTAATTTTGACTATGTTAAAGTTACGTAGTTTTTGTTTGAAGTTTCGCAACCCCTGGAAACCTAAAGTCGCCAACGCTTTGGATCAGAGCGCGGCAGGCTGAGATCGAAATCTCCTTACAACGATGCCACACGGGCCCCGTTCACACGGCATTGTACTGCACGCTTTCATGCAGTATAAATCTTACCGAAAAAACAGTGGCGCATAGATTAGATATCGAACCGTTCACACGGTGTTTGTCCTGCAAAAAAACGCACACAGCTCAATAGCAAAAAAACGCACACAGCTCAATACTCGAACGGACTTTAACGTATTCGGTGTGCAGTGACGCATAGTATTATGCATCTCTTTCACACGGCGCGAAGTCATACGTTTTTTATCGAATAGTCAACGAAGAAGCGGCGCTAGTATTCAAAGAGTACCCACATTATACATACTGATATGATGCTAGTATTGAAATATCTTTTGGAAGGAGGGCACGCATAATTTTATTAATACAAAATGACTGGCGAATCTCATGTGGACATGGATTTATTGATATCTTTAGTGGAATAAAGGCCCGGTTCATTTTCATCATTACTCAGATTTTAATACCTTCTATTCTTCCGGCAGCAAAGCCGTTGGCGTCTTCGATGCCATTATAAAAGCATACCAAAGCGTGGATCCGTTACATTCAACGCCATGTGCACGAAGGCTTAAGCATCGTTACACCCCTCCCCGCTTCGTCTCCTGGTCCCTTGCCCGATGCGCACGTTTTCCGTCGCCGCGCTCCATTTTCACGCACCATGTGGTTACGTCATCGCTCAGGCGTCGCAATACCGACACAAATTGTGTGGCATCGCTTTAGTGATGACCCGTACTCGTATAGCGGGTCGTTTAGTGAATTGATGATAATGAAGAGTACAAAGGACTTAAATGTCATAACAATAATAACGGAAAAGGACACTACAAACCCGATTAAGCGAAGTCCATTTGTAAAATTGAACGGTCCTTAATTTTATTATGAAAAGAGCTGGACTTAATTCACTAACTCGAAATAAATTAAATTTATTCATAAAGCGAAAAGTTTTCCTAATTGGTTTGAAGCTATTATTTTCTACAAGTACATGTCAATGTTGAGGATTTTCCGTCTCAGTGATTTAAAATTCTTTGTTAAACCCAGTATTGGCATATTGATTAAAATACGGTTTTCAGTTGTACTCGAGATTAACTACAATTCACAGCCACAACAAAACAGTGACGTATATCAAAATGTAACATTTTTGGAAAACTGAAAAATAAATAAAAAAATATTCGAAATAAAACTGTTGTATAATTTAAAATGAATTAAATTTTTATTGAATTGATATTCAATTATTTTTTTGTGAAATTACTCCACTAGTTTGTTATAATTATTAATACAAAGATCGAACACTCAGAAAAAATTCCTTCGATCCGGTCGGATTCGAACCGACGTCTTCTTGCATACCGTGCCAGACGCTATACCAACTAAGCCACGGAACGAACCAACGGACCTCACGAATTTTTCTATGTGCTTGGATCGTGTCTTTGTACTTGGTCTTTCAACGACTTTTTGATTACTTACTAATTACATTTGACTCTATATGTCCTGCCTTCTTAACAGAAAACCTTAGAATAATAACGCATAGAACATTGACTTACAATTATATGGACGTCGGGTCCGCGCTAAAAAGTGTCCGCACTTGTAAGGCGCTAAAATCGTATACAGAGCGCGACACTCCGCTTTAGTCTTCATTTGTTCTACGGACAGCGCGATACTACGATGACATAACAATTTAAATTTCGAATAGGTTGACTTGGGACATTTTTTTCGTGGTTTTTGTATTAGACCTGTCGTCCATTTATTTGTAAGTCAATGGCATAGAATGATAGTTTCATATCAAACGAACTGTCACAAGTGAGGCAAAAATCAAATTCATGTAGGCTAGTTGTAGTAGTAAGTTAATTTTCGGTTTTAGTGAATATTTATATAAAAATACAAGTTCAAACGCGTTACTTCCTTGTGGAACGTGATGTTAGTATCTATTTTATGTTTGTCTGACGTATTTTTACACTCATTTACCGCACATTACGTCATTTTGAGCTAAAATTCTTGATCTGTTCGCGGTGCAAGTCGACCTTGAGCACTGAAGGCCCGCCCGCTCGTGTAGGCCCTTTGGGCGTGCTTCAATTTGCCTCACTTAGCGTGTGCGGACTAGGTTTCTATGTGTTATTATTCTAAGCAGAAAACTTAGTTCCTCAAACTCGTATCTTATAAAGAGTGGTTATTCAGGAGATGGTAAAACGTTTATTTTAAATCTCTTATTAAGCGTGTAAATTTGGAAGCATTATTTTAATAATAAATAAAAGCCAGTGTGTGAATATGAAGGAAACTTGATGTGAAATCAACCTGCAAAATTTGTATATACAATCCAATTTTTGCACTTCAGTAAAAATGTGCTTTAAGATACGAGTTTGAGAAAGCAAGGCGACGATATTACAAAACAAAAACTTGCTTACAAAAATGACGAAACCTGACCTAGTCCTAAATTGCCATTTGTTGACAAGAGCAAGCAAGCAGCGAGTGGCCGCAAATTAGAACTTTGAAGGAAACGCGTCAATTTCACTGATCTATCTATCGATCTGGAACAAAAATTGTTCTTCACACCTCAGAATGTGCCTTATCACCAATTACAACTTAAAAAGTTTGTGAAATTACGTCTACGAGACAAGTTTTATTGAAATTGGTTAACGGGAAGTGGGTGAAATCCAAAAAAACTGAATGTATCCCCTTCAGAAGTGGATTTATTTTCTTGAAATTTGAATGAAATCACTAGTGAGCAAACCGCTTTCCAACAAAAAATGAATAATCGAAATCGGTTCACATAATATCGGAGTAATCTCGTAACAAATAAAAAGTCCAATTGAGAACCTCTTTAAGTCGGTTACAAAAATTGTTCGGGTAAATAACATTCAGTCTCGGCAGACCAGCATGGTAATTGTTCGCCACAGAGGGAGTTTAAAAGATAGAATGACATGAAGGAGGTCAGCATTGTCACATACGTTTACAGTACACAACTCGCCATATGCTATGTCTGATACGGATTTCATCATCGTCATCAATTCATTATAGGTTCCATTTTTGGGCAAAGGTTTCCTCTAAGGAGATGGTTTAGACTATTGTCTGCCATGTTGAATCATATTATGAACTTCTCACGGTTTCGTCGGAATGTTTCTATTTATCGTTAACGAAGATAAGTCATCATCATTATCATTCACAGCTTGACTTTACTCACTTTTGGGTCTCTTCTGAGCCTTCCATAGTTTGTACTGTCCACCATAATCCTGTGCTAGTTTCATCCATCTACGACCCGGAACTTTCATGAAGTCACCCATCTCCAACCTTGAAGTTGTATCAATGTTTCAAAAGTGTAAAAAATCTATTTTACCTCACTAATTTGGAAAAAGACTTTTTTTCTCATTAGAAATCTGCGCGCAAAAGCATTTTTCCAAAGCTAGCGTGAAAATGGTTTTTGAAATTCGAACTTGACGATGGAGTGTGGTGTACCTAACTTTTTCTTTCGATGGAAAAAAAAAACAATGACACGTTCAACTACGCGATTATTTATGTAATATAAATCCGTTGCTATATTTCATTCTTATTATTGTTGACATTTAATTGACAACGACAACTAATTTTGTTTGTTAATAGTTCTATAGTTTTTTTTCATCTACCATTTTCCTCGCTATAGTGAAGTGAAAAGTTGTGTCTTTCGCTCGGCAGCAAAGTTGTTTTGCGTCTCGTGCTTTGGATCCCTCCCTACGCTCAGGATTCTATTAATCTTATCGTCAAACAACAACTTTGCAGCCTTGTATAACAAATAACTATTCTACAGAATATATCACGGAGAGTGTGTGATAGAATGGCATGATTGAATTCCGCCTTCCACTCCATCATCGGGGGACTAGACGTTGCATGGGGTTCCACCCCTATGGTGATTCCGATGATTCGCGCGAAGAGTTTCGCTTCCACATTTATATGGCCAACGGCTATGGAGTGGAATTCCCTGCCTGCAGACTTACTCCCTGAACTTTATAACTTGGGCCTTTTCAAGGCGAGAGTAAATAGCATGCATGAAAGGTATTAACTAAGTATGCATGCTCCATCGTCAACCTCATCGTCACTTTTCATCAGGCGAGATGGAGATCAAATGCGTACATATTTTTCTATAAAAGAAAAAATCCCCTCGGCTCTCTAGCATCTCATACCGTCATTGACCACATTTTGATTCGTAGTCTATGTTGTACGCAGGTTTAAAACGATAATTAAGAGAATTGACCAATTATTCTGTAGCTGTACGCGTACTAGTATATAAAAGCTGCCTCTAATAAACAATTGCAACTTGTAGACATGAAATCTATTTCAAGAGGCTCGTATTACAAGCACTTAATCCAACGATATCGGATCGCTGTCGAGGAGAGCCGACAAGTGAGCGACCGAGTTTCAAGTGAGATCAACACTTAATACGATGAATCGAGTGGAGTTACGGAGTTTGGGAAGTTTAACGTAGTGTAGTTACTTAGTTATGGGGAAATATAGCAATAGCCTATCGAGCGCGTCTACGTGCAACTCATGGTAGTTCTACAGGTTCGGACAAGTACAAAACCATCACAAGGTACTTTAGTAAATTCTATGGAATAGTATTTCATATTGAAGTCGAGTACCGTGTGATAGGTACGGGATTTTAAGACCTAATTATGTATTGATTTCACACAATACTTTTTCTACAAGTAAATTAAAATAAAGAAACACAACCATTAGTTTATGTAATACTTGTTGATGTTCTCAAGTACACTGTATTTCTTTTGTGTGTGTATGTTACGCTTTTACTTCTATATTTGTGAACCGATTTCGATGATTCTTTTTTTGTTGCAAAAGGAGTACCTCAATAGTAGCACCAATCAAATTTGAAGAAAATAGTCTGCCTCTTAGAGCGCGTTCAAGTTAGCCGCAGTTAGAAGCGCTGTGTCCACGCTAAGTACGACATTTAATTCAAGTTACGAAATTTTTTGGGACGTTTTCTTTCGACTCAGTTACGCGATGGATTTTGACGTAGAAACATTACTTTTACCTAGTTCTTGGGGCACACACTTTACATATAGGTATTAAAAATTACTCACCTGCTATATTTTTTTCAGTTCTAGTTTCAGTTTCAAAATCGTCAATAAATTTTGGACATAAATTTTCCCATGCCTTTTTTATCCAGTCGATTGGAATAACTGGGTGTGGTTTTGCATTCTCTATCAATTCTTCAATTCGATTTTCATCCATGGTGGTTAATTTGGAAAATTAACATGTGCACCTCAGTAACCGTGACTGCAACCGAGACAAGGTACTCTTTGCAACCGAGCGTGACTGCAGCGCGACTGTCGCGCAACCGCCGCGCTGCTGCAGCGCATCTAACAGTGGTTAATTTGAACGCGCCCTTAGGGGGGTTACACATCGATGCAATCACCTATAAATTTCAAGTACACATGCAATCGCGCGTTTGTATCGATGCAGTGGCGCACTTGCATAAACGCTTAAAATCGCGCGTGTGCGTAAAGGTAGACGATTAGCGATTGCATCGCTGCTAAAAGTCGCCGTGTGTAACCGCTTTAAGGCCAGCAAATTAAGTGATGAATCCGGTTTACTGGATTTCACCCACTTCAATAAAACTTGGCATATAGATGTAATTTCAATCAGAGTAAAATGTTATGGTGATCCAAAGCTGATCTGATGATAGAAATGGCAAACAGACGAAAGGAACTCCTCAAGTTTGAGGTCATATTATTCGTTTTGACCCACTTTCCGTTAAACGATGTCAATAAAACTTGGCAAATCGATGTCATTCCACAAGCTTTTGAGGTAGTTTTTTTATAAAATGTGTATTTTATGGTAACCTCGTTTTTATATAATAGTGTATATTATAAATTAGTAAAATATCGTAACCTTTGTACAAATTTTTAAATAAAACGCCTTCATTTCTCGTCTTTCATCTATGTAGGTAGATTTATTTGCACAAGCGAGCAAGAAGGTCAAACACCGCAGTCGAGGGGGGGCCAGAGTGGTGCTTAAGATTATTCCCCGTAAAAATATCTTTCCCCGAGGCCATCTTTAATTCAGTAACGGAAAAACCTTTGCTATGTTGTGGTTACGTAAGTATAATATATATAAAGTAGCAATAATTTCAGAACATAATGAGAACTGATATTTGAAAAAGGAAAATCAGTGCTATAGGTTTCGGCAAGCTTCCGGTGGCCTATAGTTAGCTTATATAGAGCCCTACAACTGAGCATAAACCTCCTCTAGCTAAGGAATGTCTTGGGCTGTAGTTCCCATATCGTGGTAAGTCAAACCATTACTCTACCACACTCAAAGCGTATTTCAAATTAAATTTCGAACATAAATTCTGAAAAACTCAGAGAAAACCTAATATACTCGTATTGCAATGTGTAGAATAATTTATCAATACTTTAAAGAAAAAAGAAAAGAAGTGCTTAGATAAGGTGTGATCGGGGTGTTCATCTCGCGTACAGCTGGCATGTGAGTGGCCCTTTAAGTTGGAAACTAAGTCAGGACTGTAGCAGGATACTCATAGGCAACCTTTCCAGGGTGACGCGTTACTTCACACCGGGACAGTTGCGTCAGCTGTATCAAGCACAAGTCCGGTCATGTATGGAGTACTGCTGCCACCTTTGGGATGGCTCTGCTACATGCCAACGGGCCACCTTGTAAGCCACGTGGTAAGAGGCTTATAGGTGACTCGGAATTAGTGGAGGTGAAGCTGCAAAGCCTTGAACACCGCCGTAAAGTTGCCTGCTTATCGGTATTTTACAGGATATATCACGGAGAGTGTGCGATGGAATTACATGATTTAATTCCGCCTTCCCCTTTCCATCACCGGGGGACTAGGCGTAGGCTTGGGTTCCACCCCTATGTTGTGGATATTCCAAAGATTCGCACGAAGCGTTACGCTTCCACATTTATGTGGCGAACATGTTCCCTGAACGTTATAACTTGGACCCTTTTCAAGGCGAGAGTGAAAAGGCATTATTTAGGTGTGCATGGACCATCGTAAGTAGTGGTGAAGAAAAACTGCGAAACTAATTATAATACAATAAATTTAATAAAAGTGAAATATAAACTCAGTCATGATTTTTAAACGATGATAATATAAATATGAACGGTATATACCTACACCATGAAATACAGGATATTGTAGTCTTACATGGGCTCATACACGGTAGCCTTGTTTCTCCTGGTCTGCTATCTCACATTAACTTTTACATTAAACCAAATCTTCGTCGTACTAAAACTTTTGTGTTATATGTTTATCGAAAAAATACATCTTTTTATAGCCCCGTGACTAGAATGTGCCGAACCTACAATGATTTATCAATAATCTGGATATCACATTGATGTTTACGACAATAATCTTTGTCGAAATCGTACCAATCTCCTCAAATATTTCAACCCGTCTTCTCATTAGTACTGCCAAATTAATATCTATGTTAGTCTTTAGTTGCATTACTTTTAAGTTATAATCTCACTTTTCTACTTTTTCTCACAATTTCCTTTTTTAACCGACTTCACAAAAGGAGGAGTTTCTCAATTCGACTGTATGTTCTTTTTTTTGTATGTATGTTACGCGATAACTCCGGTATTTGTGAACCGATTTTCATGATTCTTTTTTTGTTGGAAAGGGGGGTACTTCCATAGTGGTCCCATTTCATTTTGAAGAAAATCATCCACCTCGAAGGGTGGCTGTTCACGCATGAAGATTCATTTTAATAAATAGCGCCTAACTTTAATTTAGGAGCAATTACTTTAATAGTTGATTTTGCTATTTCTTCAATTCAAGGCGTTTTTCTCTCCATATACTTTGAGTAGTGAGAACCGATTTTTTATTATCTCCAGTGTCAAGTCCTGTATAGTGGCGAGCTAGGGGATATTTCAATAAAACTTCGCAAATAGACGTAATTCCACGTACTTTTGAGGTCGGTTTTTTTAGTACTCTGTACTGAGATTATGTTATTTGTTTTTTGTAATCTTTATGCAAATATGTTTACACTTCGCATAATAACGCTGTATGTACAAGTATTAGGTCTACATTGCAGATTAAGACTATAAATTGTATCTCAACATGTTCCACTGAATGTAAACTGTTTTGTACATCCAATAAAAAAAAATACAATATTTATGTTAAAATACACGCAAATTATTATTTAATATTTACGTTACTGATTAACTGTTAAGTTTTATTCAAACTCTACTCAAGGACTTTGTATCAAAGCAATGTGATTGTTTACTTTAATATCCGAATATAATTTACCCGAACAGACTTAAAACCGTAATTTTTTATTGTTACAAGATTACACCGACATTTTGTAAACCGATTTCGATGATTCCTTCTTTGTTGAAAAGCGGGTGCTTCAGTAGTGGTCCCATTTAAAGTTCAAGACAATAATCCAGCTCTTAGGGTGGCAAATTAGGGGATGAATCCGGCTTATTGGATTTCACCCACTTTCCGTTAACCAGTTTCAATAAAACTTGTCAAATAGATGTAATTACACAACATTTTGAGCTCGGTTTTTTATAGTTTTAATTACTTAAAAAGTATGGTGTATATAAAGGCACATTTTCAGGTGTGAAAAACAATGTTTGTTCCAGATCGATAGATAGATCAGTGAAATAGACGCTTTTCCTTCAAGGTTCTTATTTGTGGCCACCCGCTGCTTGCTTGCTCTTGGCAACAAATGGCGTTTTAGGACTAGGTCAGATTTTTCTTATAAAACAGCTATTTCGTCGTTTTTGTAAGTAAGTTTTTGTTTTGTAATATCGTCGCCTTACTTTACTCAAACTCGTATCTTAAAACACACAGTTACTGAAATGCAAAAAATTGATTGTATATACAAATTTTGCAATGCCTCCAAATTAACAGCCTTGATAAGACATTTTTGAATGAATAGAAAGTTTTCTCATCTCCTGAACAATCTCTCTCTTTAAGGTACAAGTTTGAGAAAGTAACGTATCGATATTATTCTTATTTGTATCTAATTTGCATTCCAAAGCACTGTTGTAAATTAATAATTCTTCAAGCAATTGTTTGGCTGTCCAAAAATCCAGTTAATACTGCACTGCTAAATGTATAAATTATAAGAAGGCATAAACAAGATTTCCCCCGCGGCTGCGAACGTGACGCTTCGCTTGAACTACACCGTGATACCATTAACAAACTGGACCATTTTTGTGATTGTAGACTTATACATTTTACAGTAGCAATGATAGCTTAGTGGTAGTCAATTCGATTTGTAAGCGTGTTGATTCTCTATATAGAATTCTAATATTCGAAGAGTTCGTCTAGGGAAGAACTATCACCTTACTTATTTCTGCGGCCAATCCGGTTTTGAAGGGTAAGGATTCTGGTGAAATTTCAGGACTTGTCAACTTATGTCTCAGGGTGACGGGCGCAGTAGTAGTGCCTCTCAGATTTTTTCGATTTAAAGCTCTGAGTGGCACTGCACCCACCAGACCCATGACTTATTCGTTCCGACCTTTGGAATCATAAAAAAAGTTCAAATCAAACGACGATTGTATATAGTGTGAAGATCTGGAGGCTGGCTTTTGTCTGGTAAGGTTGGCTGCTGGCTTTTCTTCGGGTTTTTCTATGTGTTTCGAGCTTAGGTTGTTTTTGGACTGTGTATCTATTGGCGCCAGTGCGCCTTTTATAGGTGAGCGAGCCTTCCTTTTCCCGCCAAAAGTTACCTCACCCCTTTTGTACTATTTATTCATCTTTCACATCTTAACCTATTACAAATACTTTTCTTACGGCTAATTTGTACATAACGTCTTAAAAACTATATAAGTGGTACATAACTGCCTTAGTTGTGCGCCCGCAGGCGATTTGTGCCGGGCGACCTACTTATACTACCCTGCCCCCGCTTAGGTGTATAACTTGTATAAGTAGTCGCCCTAGCTGCGTATACGCTCATCTGCGCGCGAGTCGGACCAAACAGGCATATTATCTATTTTACTCACTGTTTCAACTGAATATCTGTTTGATCCTTATTACAATAAAACGAGACACATATACAAACTTTATTTCTACCACTTAAGACTATTAGAACAAATTAGCGTAATCTATACAATGAACAGACTTAAAACTACTCGTTGAGTGCAGCTGTACCGAACAAAAAGATATTGTCGTTCTAAAATGGATTTTTAAACTAATTTTTTTTTGTGTTTAGTTTCAGATTTTTTTGTGTAAAGAAGTAGGCAAACGAGCAGACGAGCCACTTGATAGGAGGTAGTTATCGTCGCTCATGAACATTTGCAACATCCGATGAGCTCCCTATGCGTTGCCAGCCTTTGAGAGTCCTGTAGACAGCTTTTTGAAGAACCCCATGTCATAGCGCAAAGGGAACACTTCAGGAGGAAGATCATTCCACACCTTGCAGGTTCGAGGAAGAAACGAACGAGATGCCCGCGTGGTCTTACAATGCCAGGCATCTAAGATGTGGGGATGGACTTTACTCCTTTGGCGGGAGGTGCGATGGTAGAAACGAGACGTTGGCACCAGTTCGAAAAGTTCCTCCGAGCAGTCACCATTATAAAGACGGTATAACACACACAGAGAGCCAAGGTCTCTCCGTAGGCTAAGGGGGTCCATTCCGTCTGTGAGCTTGGGGTCATTGATTATATGAACAGCCCTACGTTGGATGTATATGTTATGCGATTACTCTAGTAAGTGCGCGAAATCGAATTCATTCCCTAGTTTGCCACCCCTTTTTTTTTTTGACGGGGATAAAATCTTTATGGATGCCCCTGAGCCCAGGGAGACTCAGGGGTTATGTGGGGGCTCTCCCTCCACACTGGAAGGCCTACCCCACTAAAACCCCCCCGGGTTTCCCTCTCGCCGGTTGAGTCGGCGCCGTGGGATCAGTGAACATTCACCACGACGCCGCCCGGCCGCCCTAGCTTACGCCAGGGCTCCCGCGCCAACGGAGGGGCGAGTCGGTTGTCCTCCAACCCGCCCCCCAGACGAGTGAGGCCGTGCAATGCAGGCTCCGGAGTCCCTGTCCAGAGCCCGCTGGTCTCACTAGGGGATCAGGCGAGCAGCGAACTGCCTTCGCCTTCTCCCCGTACGTCTGCGCCGGAGCGGGTGCGCGTCCGCCGCGTCCTCGCGCACCCGCTCCGCGGCCTCCTTTTGCGACATAACCTCTGCGCTAGTTTGCCACCCTTAGAGGTGGAGTATTTTCTTCAAATTTAAATGGGACCAATTCCATCCGTCCAGACCAACTCTTCCCAACAATAAAGAATCATCTCTTTCCAATAAAAAATGTGTCTTAGTGCAAAATATTTGTGCTTTGTATTTATTATTGATCACCAAAAGAACAGTTTCAGTCAGGGCACGAGCGTGACGATATTTATTTTAACAGAAAGTCTGACAAAAACCTAATTAAGGTTTTCACACAATTAAAAATATGTTTAATATCAAAACTTCATTGCCCTGTTACATGTTAACCCCGTAGATTTTCAGTATTTTTTTACAAAAAATAAAAAGAGTGTAATAACTCCATAATTTACACCTAATATGGATTTTATACGCAAACATCCATTAACCGGGTCAGATTATGGGCCATGATCTTTCACATATACATAATTTCTTTCGGTAGTTACCATTTTTTTTAATCTTCATTTTATGTAGGACTTTTTAACCGACTTCAAAAAAGGAGGAGGTTCTCAATTCGACTGTATGTACTTTTTTCTATTTTTTTGTATGTATGTTACGCGATAACTCCGGTATTTGTGAACCGATTTTCATGATTCTTTTTTTGTTGGAAAGGGGGTACTTCCATAGTGGTCCCATTTTATTTTGAAGAAAATCATCCACCTCTAAGGATAGCTGTTCACGCATGAAGATTCATTTTTATTATAAATAGCGCCTTAACTTTAATTTAAGAGCAATTATTTTAATGGTTGATTTTGCTATTTCTCCAATTCAAGGCGTTTTTCTCTCCATATACTTTGAGTAGTGAGAACCGATTTTTATTATCTCCAGCGTCAAGTCCTGTATAGTGGCGAACTAGGGAATATTTCAATAAAACTTAGCAAATAGAGGTAATTTCACGTACTTTTGAGGTCGGTTTTTTTAGTACTCTGTACTGAGATTATGTTCTAGAGAACATGCCAGTCCTGTCATAACCTACTAATTGTCAAAATTGTAAACCAATTCTAATTGTCATGCAATTAACAGTAAAAAATATTTTTTATATTATTATTATATTACTTTTTATATTATTAGTAATATGTTAACTATCGCCGATTTACCATGTCACACAACATTTTTGTATATTTTGACAAGGGTTCAGACATAATACCTTGCAGGAAGTTGACGTTGAAGCTGTTCAATTGTAATAGAAACATCACTGTTTGTTGTTGTCACTGGCTTTAGTTCTTGAGATAATTCCGCCAACAAGTGTTTGATGTCTGCAATTTTATTACAAACTTCACAATTTGGTGAATTCTTTTTTTTCATAAGATATCTAAACTTGTTCGACAGATAATGTCCGGTAAGTAGTCTAAACATTGTAACAACATCTAGTCTGCACAATTCAGAATTAATAGACTACGACATTATGGTGTCGGTATTATTTTTATGCCTATCATTTCAAGCACTTTTGACATATGTACAGATGTGGCATTATTATAGTGGACACAACTAACGGATATTATAACCTGGCAAATGAGCCCTGTTTACGATCAGACCTTAAGGTGACCGCTCACGCGATTCATGCGTCTCTGGAAGCATACCACACCTAGAGG
>NW_020654051.1:2251970-2283875 GCF_003589595.1 Hyposmocoma kahamanoa | reverse complement strand
TAATTGCTATTTCGGTAACTACTCTAGCAAACCATAAAGTTTTTAATGCCTGGGTCTGTCATTTAAAAAAAATAAACAACTTCAAAAATACGTCACGACAATCGTGTGTGTTATTGTTTGGGCTGGTGATGTCGGTGTTTATTTATTGAAAACATACCGTAAGTTGCGTTTTTTAAGTTTACCCTGAATATAAATGTTTATAAACTATACTTTAAGGAGTAATTTCAGTGTAAACATTAGAACCACTCAAACGGAATATTATCATATTTATCGAAGTACACCAAAACTTTCATTAGTGCTTTTTAAGTGCAGGATTGGTGGTGTATTACTGCATTTTATTTGAGATGTTTTTGTTATAGTACGGAGGGTATTTATTTAGCAATGCAGAGAAATAATTTTTTTCTTTAAAATTTGTATTTAAACTGATTCCTTTTCTAATTTGCGAAACCAAATAGCCGCCATTTTGCGGTAGGATGAGCGCATCGCGTGAGCGGATAATGACGAGATTTGAGGCCACGATATGAAGCCGGTTGAATGCAAACTAGGAAGGAATTAACGGTATGGGTTGATGTAACATACCCATTAGCGCGAAATCGGTTTACGTACGAAATGTCAGTCACGTTGAAGCTTAGGGCGACTTCAAATAAGATGCGTTTACTGGCTTAACCGTGGTGCGGCGCGGTAATCGCGCGTCACTTCTTACTTTACTAATTGTTACTGTAAAAATGGCGTTTACGCTTCCATATACGGTATGAACATTAATTGTATAATATATATACTATGCGCCACTGCACTGCCGTGTCAAACCAATACACTGTAAAGTCACTTACAATGCTTTGATTCAACAGCACTCTTACGTTTTCTCTAGGCCTAATCTATACCCTGACATTCCAACTTTGGAGGTTATTTAGTGTTTTTGAATGAGATATTAAAAAATAAAATACGCTGTAAGTTTTAAAATGTAGAAATTATTTTGACATGACACGGTATGCAGCGTCCATCCTTTTTGAGCAATACAGTCGTGCGTTACAGTGTTGCGGGGCGTCTAAGTTAGTGAAAACTCTTAGATCGCGCAATTGTGTGAGGAGCGCGGGCCTAGTAACATTTGTCGCGGCTCAAATTTAAACAATAAAAAACGACTTTCTGTCATGTCAAACCAAAACACTGCAAGGTTCAATACAGTGTTTTGTAGTTTCATAACAACAAGAATCTTTCGGCTGTCGACGAGTGAAAAGAAATTTACGTTTTTCAATATAAATAACTTACTTTATAAAGTAAAATTATAATGACTTACAAATAAATGGACGACGGGTCTAATACAAAAACCACGAAAAACATGTCCCAAGTCAACATAATATTTAAACGTAGTGACATGGTAAAGGAATATGAAAAAGCTAAAACGTTGAATTCAAATTGTAATGTCATCGCAGTACTGTCTAATTCTGCTTGCTTCGCTGTCAGTCGAACAAACGAAGACTAAAGCGTGAATGACGCTCTGTATACGATTTTAACGCCCTATAAGTTCGGACACTTTTTAGCGCGGACCCGACGTCCATATAATTGTAAGTCTTAAGTAAGAAATGGGCTAGACACATTTCTTTAATATCCAATGACGTAAGTTTCTTAAATGTTCTATGATATTAACTCTCAAAATCTATTAATTCTCAAAATGCTGTATAAAAACACTAAAGTGGGGCGCTTCTATAGGCATCTAATTTGAAGGCGCCCTTACAGTGTCCTAAAGAATCATACAGAGGTGAAGGAATGTAAGCCTTACACATACATAATTCACGCCTTTTTCTCATCGGGGTTGGCAGAGACAACAGTCTTCCACTTGCTACAGTCCTGACACACACCTTTCGCCTCATTAACAGTCATCATTGATTTCATACACGCTCGTCGGTCTATCTTCTTTCGTTCATTCTTTCTACATGTCTGAACCATCTAAGGATCCCTTTCTCTATCCTTGTCAAAAAATACATTCTGAAATAAAGCCAATGTCCCTGCTTCTCGATTCAAGCAAAATGAACCGTATTAGTATGGGGAAAATTTAAATACCAGCTGAGGAAGCATCAATTCTCAACCTTCTTTTAGTAAAAGATGTTTAGATTGAGTTACTTGGGAAATAGGGAACCCGACAAAGAGTTCCATATGTTGCCAAAGTTGTTTCTGTAAAAGGTGATATGGCACAAATTGCGCGCGTTAAAGAACAAGTCTGTTGACCCTCCGGCCGAAGTTATTTGGAGGATTTCAGGATGATTTATGAGGATTTTATCGAACAAGAGAAGCGTAGAAGAACCTTAAGGCATCGATAAAAAATAGATAGATTTTTAGAGCTTATTCAGTATTTTTATGGCAATAAATAAAAGAAGGGAAAACCCGTAATAGTTATAATAAAAAATATTGGAAATAACGTTGTTCTTGTGTAAAATTAACTGAAATTATTTTAAAAGGGAAATTACTACATGAAATCAAATTTGATTTTATTATCCACACACTAAGTAAGGTTTATTTTCTGCACACACACACTTTACATGCTGCACGTACTTACATAGTTACATAACGACTTCTAATCATTGACTTACAAATAAATGGACGACGGGTCTAATACAAAAACCACGAAAAAAGTGTCCCAAGTCAACCTATTTAAACGTAGTGACATGTAAAGGAATATGAAAAAGCTAAAACGTTGAATTTAAATTGTAATGTCATCGCAGTACTGTCTAATTTTGCTTGCTTCGCTGTCAGACGAACAAACGAAGACTAAAGCGTGAATGACGCTCTGTATACGATTTTAACGCCCTATAAGTTCGGACACTTTTTAGCGCGGACCCGACGTCCATATAATTGTAAGTCAATGCTTCGAAGTATTTAAATTGTTCAATTCTAATAGGGTGTCTCTTTTTTGAATGATAAATTTAACAAGAAAATAAGAAATATTTTTGTTTACTTTGATGTTTCAAATGTAATCGAAGTCAGTTGCATCGTGTCCAGAGTTTTTTTGTGACATCACGCGACGTGACAAACAACGCGTGTGCCATTCAGAGCTTTAAATCGCAAAGAGAGACATTATTTGAGAAGTCCCATGTTGTAAGCTTGATTTGTAAGCGCTTTGGTAGTTTAAATACTGTAAGCTTTCAAGTGATTTCAAAAAATAAATGGGCCTGTAATTTTACCAGCACCCCTAGCCTTCAAAACCAGAACGCATTAATGGTTACCTTATTGCTTGGTGGCAGAAATAGGTAAGGTACTTCCATGGACAAACTCTTTCACAAGGAGCTCTATTGCAATTAAAATGTTTTATATAACATTTTTGTATAGAAAAGTCTGTATAGAAATTTCATACAGATTATTAGAGATGGGAAAGAACTAAGCACAAATACTATAGACTGTTATTTATCGTTTTATTTTTTGATTAATTCGGTATAAAATATGTAATTTATATATTCTTAAAATAAAATTGTTAATTATCATGATATATAGTAGCAGTAGAGCTCCTTGTGAAAGAGTTCGTCCAAGGAAGTACAGTCACCGTAAGGTAACAGGTAAATTTACAGGTAACTGTATATTTCTGCCATCAAGCAGTGAAATGAGCTTTACTGCGTTGAAGTATAGAAGGATAAAGCCAGAGACGAGCAAGAAACTGAATCTGAAAATAGTCAATATATTTTATACTGACTTATAACATTTTGTATTAATAAATATTTTTTGAAATTTGACCAACTTCTGTTGGCCCGATTTATTCATCCTTTACAATGAAATGATCCCTTCATAAAACTGAGTCGATCAGCACTAAAAAATTTGATAAATTTTATTACTCATTTTTATGAACAACATGCGCTTGACCAAAAAATTGACTATGCTATTATTTAATAAAAAAACAGACTAAATGGTTCCTAAAACGGTTTCCTAGTACATCCCATTTAAGAAAATACTTTGTATAGATAGATATACACATTACAAATTTCCTTTGTGAACCGTATACAGACATTTTCATTACTACTGCCTCCATGGCCGAACGGTTACCATGCTGCTCTGCGACGCAGAGGTCCCGGGTTCGATTTCCGGGCCGGGACAAATATTTGTAAGTCCTACATTTATTTCTCTCGTAAGTTTGGGTGTAATTTGTGGTTGCCTATGCGTATGTGCCCATGGTACCTGTAACATAGGGTTTCCCTTGTGGGGAACTATAAGTGTGTGCGTGTGCGTTTAAAAGTCTCAATTCGCAAATACCTCTTTTTCGATCACGTAGTACGTAGCACGTAGTCTATTAAATAGGTTATTAACAATTTAGAAGCGTTGATATCATTTTTCAAAAAGCTACGTCACATTATCCAAACTCACACTGACAAAGCAAACCTTGTGTGAACGAAGTCTTAGTCAGCTCCTTGGGTAACTATTGGCCGCGTTGAATTTTTCATCGCCGCCCGCGCTTGAGGCACCTGACTCGATATAAGTGAATTACTAGAGTTACCCACGTAACGACTGCACTATAAAGCTTGGTTTCAGATCTATTTTATCTATTCGTCATTATTAGCGCCTTTGACTTTGAGTTTGTGTTTGACTTTGACTTTGACTTTGACTTTAGGTTAAAAATGTCTTGCAAACCCTAGATTTTTTTTAGTACCTGTTGACGAAGCCTAGTGCTGATCTTTAACTAGAAATGTTAATGCAGCCTTTGATTTTGACTTTGACTTTGGCTTTGGCTTGACTTTGACTTTGACTTTCAAAATCAAATTTATTTATTCAATCCCCAACATAGGCTTCGTCAGGAAGACACAAATATAAATCGGCAACAGGTTTTGTCACGTAAAAATTAATATTGCAATACAGACTTACCCATTTTTATCTTTTTTATATGATACTAAGTAAGTGATGGCACGAACAAGTCGTACGCCCGATGGTAAACGACACACTTGACTATGACAGTTGCAGTGCCACTCAGAGATTTCAATCGCAAAGATCTGAGGTGCATTGCCTCTGCGCCCATCACCCTGAGACATAAGTTGAAAAGTCCCATGTGCCTGTAATTTCGCCCGCACCCTTACCCTTCAAAATCGGAACGCAGTAATGCTCACATTACTGCTTGGCGGCAGAAATAGGTAAGGCGGCAGTACTTACCTTGACGAATTCTTTCACAAGGAGCTCTACTGCTACTAAAGTCCAACTATTACAATGAAAAGGGACTGCTCTAAATTTAGCTGGGGGTCTAATCTCGTTCTATGTCTAACCGCTCACGCGATGCTAAGAGGAGCTACCGCAAAATGGCGGCTATTTGGTTTCGCAAATTAGAAAAGCATTCAGTTTAAATACAAATTTTTATAAATAAAAATTATTATTCTGCATTGCTAAATAAATACCCTCCGTATTACCAACAAAAACATCTCAAATAAAATGCAGTAATACACCGCAAATCCTGCACTTAAAAAGCACTAATGAAATTTTTGGTGTACTTGGATAAATATGATAGTATTCCGTTTCAGTGGTTCTAACGTTTACCATGAAATTACTCCTTAAAGTATAGTTTATAAACATTTATATTCAGGGTAAACTTAAAAAACGCTATTGACGGTATGTTTTCAATAAATAAACACCGAAATCACCACCCCAAACAATAACACTCACACAATTGTCGTGACGTATTTTTGAAGTTGTTTATTTTTTTAAATGACAGACCCAGGCATTAAAAACTTTATGGTTTGCTAGAGTAGTTACCGAAATAGCAATTAATATTAGTTGTTTTACCTGTTATAACTTCGATATCCGATAAATCGGTATAAAATCATCACCGGCACCTCTAGGTGTGGTATGCTTCCAGAGACGCATGAATCGCGCAACGCTCTGTGGCGGCATGCGTCCACGGCTGCATATACGTGAGCGGCTTCATTCGCATCATGCGTCTTTTTGAATTTGGTCGAGTATTGCTTATTTGACAGTAATTGTTTCAACTAAGAACGGAAGTAGACCCACTGGTTCAAACGCTGGCAGCATTACCGTGCTGAATGGCCAATGAAATTGTTGCACCAAGTAAGATGCAGAGCGTGGATCACAGCCTCTATCTCTAAGCCGAAGACCCACGCACTTTGACTTTGACATAGAGGCAGCTGAACCGGTGCAACGACGACGGCTTCACAAAAATCGCATTAATAGCTGACGAGCTCTGTAAATTTATATCATTGTCCTTGTTTTTTCGATATATGAACAAACTTACGCGATTTATATACAATAAAATATTTCATTTGCAGTTGAAGCAAAGATTATTATTTTTTATCGACAATGTTGAATATGTCGCATCTCTACGTGCACACATTGCTACATTTTTGTAAGTCGTGTCAGGGTTATTAAGACATTGATCTCACGAAACTCGGCAGCCCGAAACGTGATCAAACAAGTGAGCTGAGTTAATTTCAAAAGAAATTTTGTCGCATATCACATTACGTAAAGTTTACAACATTCAAGACATATTAAAGTAATAAATATCAGTATTTCTTTATAGGACGAAAATATAGATGTACAACAAATATGATCATCACCAAAAACATATTGCAAGGCATCTATAATAAAGATTACAATATAGCATTACAATATTAACAATGTAGTCCAAATATCGAATATCCAAAGTAAATAGAAATTACGAACATCTATTGAAATGGGCTAAAAAGGCTCTCACAATATAAGATAATTCAAGTTTCAAATTGCGGAATGTTCGGTTTCGCAGCTGCACAGGCGAGAACTTGCAGCTGTTCTGGAAGTTTATACATTTAACGCAATGACTTCTATGTATTTTTTTACTTTGAATTTATGCTAAAATAATAAACGTGCCATAAGCCTCGGTTACTATCACAACCGCTGTCGCCAGAAGTCACACAACCACTATGGAATCTTGATAATGATTGCTCGTAGTTTCTAATTTAAAAAGATTATTAATTTAGAATGAACATTATTTTAAACTTTACCCTGTTGTAGCAGTGCCACTCAGAGCTTTAACCGCTCACGCGATTCATGCGTCTCTGGAAGCATACCACACCTAGAGGTGCCGGTGATGATTTTATACCGATTTATTGGATATTGAAGTTATAACAGGTAAAAGAACTAATACTAATTGCTATTTCGGTAACTACTCTAGCAAACCATAAAGTTTGTAATGCCTGGGTCTTTCATTTAAAAAAAATAAACAACTTCAAAAATACGTCACGACAAACGTTGTGTGTTATTGTTTGGGCTGGTGATGTCGGTGTTTGTTTATTGAAAACATACCGTAAGTTGCGTTTTTTAAATTTACCCAGAATATAAATGTTTATAAACTATACTTTAAGGAGTAATTTCATGGTAACCATTAGAACCACTCAAACGGAATATTATCATATTTACCCAAGTACACCAAAAATTTCATTAGTGCTTTTTAAGTGCAGGATTTGCGGTGTATTACTGCATTTTATTTGAGATGTTTTTGTTGTAGTACGGAGGGTATTTATTTAGCAATGCAGAATAATAATTTATATTTTTTTAAACTTGTGTTTAAACTGAATCCTTTTCTAATTTTCGAAACCAAATAGCCGCCATTTTGCGGCAGGATGAGCGCATCGCGTGAGCGGATATATCGCAAAGATCTTACGGGCACTGTCACCGCACTCATCACCCTGAGATATAATGTTGACAAGTCCCGTGTGCCTGTGATTTCAAACCGGAACGCACTAATGTTCCCATTACTGCGTGGCAGCAGAAATAGGTAAGGTCGCAGTTCTTCCCTGGACGAACTCTTCAACAAGACGCTCTACTACTGCTTAATCTTTTATTCCTCTAAAAACATCTTGTATTTGATCTATATTTGTGTCATACTAGTTTATCTACCTGTCTTTGTTGACGAGGACGACTGTATTCAATAGAGTCGAGCTTCAGTTAAGTGCATGCAGTCTACCGTATCGGCTGCACGCTTGCTCTACGTCTACAAGCACCCCTTCAAGTATTGTTATGTGTTTATTCCACCATGCGAGTCTTGACTGAAGCAATATTAAGCTTATATTATGTTTCAAGATGTACACCAAAAAACATTTAGCCTAAGTACACTGCATTACATCAAATTACGTAGGGCCACTTTTGTCGACATATATTTATAGAATCGTTTATTTCATGTTATCAATGTCACAATATTGCAATTGGAAATACAATGTCAAGGGATAACTATGATCGTCGGTAATAAAATTATAATAATAATAATGAATATAAAATAAAGTAGTATAACTACTGCTTGTCGAATAAAATAAAATTAAAATTGTTTCAAAAGAAACTCATCGACACTGTACAATTCAATATCCAATAAAAGGATTTTTAGTCGGGTACAAAACGTTTCATCGTTTCTAACACTTTTCAGGTCTTTGGGTAGATGTTCGTAGAATCGGGGACATATTATCCGCGGATTTCTAGTTGCAAGTTCGGTTCGGTGGGCAACGGATTTTAGTGTTCCCGCGTTTCATAACGCTCGGCGAGTGTCTCTCGCAACGCAATCTCACGACTACGTCCTTTACAAGCGCATTACTGGACCGTCAATGCCAAATCCCTATTCGACCTAATACCGAATACCTAAACAGTAGGAAGAAATAAGAAAAACAGTTTCAATGTTTCTAAGAGATCAAAAGGTAATATATAAAATTAAAACTAAAAACTTGTTACTTTACTTATGATTATATAGACGCTAATAAAATCAACCAAGTACCTTTGCGAGCTATTATGTGTACGTTAGGGGTCATTCTTTTACATACATACGTTTTGTAATAAACAAGAGACGCGCGGAGTCAGTATTTAGAGGGACTATTGACAAAGGAACATAAGAGACGAGGGAAAATGCATAATATTTCAATTAAAATATTCAGCGTAGTAGAGAATTTACATATAGTAGAGGTACTATTTCAGATCAGACTGTGACGGTGTGACCTCCTTATACCGTCATCCCACCTTTTTGTATCGCTTCTCTCCATTCGTATCGTATCGTTTTTTCTTCTACTCATATTTAAATTTAAAATTGTTCCATTTTACCTCGCATTCTGATTTTGTTTGTTTCCATCGTCACTCTCTGCGCGACCGCGGTAGCGAACATACCATTATTTATCTTTTTGAATTGTTTACTAGCTATATTTATACAGTTTACATTTTAAAGATAATATCTATAAACAGGACTTTCAATTGCTAAATTTACTAAATAAGATGTTGGAGGCTGCGAGGCTGCGGAGGCTATTACTGCTATCCAGGCTACACACCATTACAATCCACCAGAACGCCCCCAGCACCACAAGACGTTGACGCGTCATCACCATCAACCTCTGGGGAG
This sequence comes from Hyposmocoma kahamanoa, assembly GCF_003589595.1. Taxonomy (NCBI): domain Eukaryota; kingdom Metazoa; phylum Arthropoda; class Insecta; order Lepidoptera; family Cosmopterigidae; genus Hyposmocoma; species Hyposmocoma kahamanoa. The sequence goes on along the minus strand of NW_020654051.1, from coordinate 2,274,550 downwards.
AGAGATGAAATGAAAAATTATGCAATTTTAGAATAGAATCATTGACTTACAATTATATGAACGTCGGGTCCGCGCTAAAAAGTGTCCGAACTTATAGGGCGTTAAACTCCTATATAGAGCGTCATTCACGCTTTAGTCTTCGTTTGTTCGACTGACAGCGAAGCAAGCAAAATTAGACAGTACTGCGATGATTACAATTTAAATTCAACGTTTTAGCTTTTTCATATTCCTTGACATGTCACTACGTTTAAACAGGTTGACTTGGGACATTTTTTTCGTGGTTTTTGTATTAGACCCGTCGTCCATTTATTTGTAAGTCAATGAATAGAATAGAAAACGTTTATTTGCGAGAATACAGTAATTATACAAATCTTAAATAAAATTAGGCACTTGGCGGCAGAAATACGTAGTCTTTCGCAAGGAACTCTACTGCTACTAAGTAGACTAGTTATAAAATTTCACATTTCGTATTATTTTTATGAGTTTCATGTGATAAAAGCGCTTCTGACATGTGCTCTGATGAGGTTTTATTACACCAAAGGTACGAAGTTTTCTTTCTACTTTGAATTTTAAGTTACTCGACTGCAAATGTTGCTTACACCACGCAGCATCATTTCAAAGGGGTGAGTCACCCCCGCCACTCCTTTAACACAATGCGATTAGTATTCTTTCGCAGCACGTATGAGTATAATGAATACATTACCATTTTGTTACAGGGACTTTCGTGCAGGCTTGTTAACCGAAAATGTTTGTTTTTGGTGGGTTAACTTTTTGTATCAAACCCTCTTTATAATTCAGTACGTGTTATTTACCGTATTTAGTCGCAGATGTAGGTTTTTTAAATTCTTTAAACACGCGCACTTTTGTATAATGCATTCAGTTTCGCTTGTACGTTTTTTTGGTCAAATTTAACATTTAGCGATGTATACGGCAACACTGTTCTCGATTCTTATCGACTTTGAAAACAAAGCAATGGTAATTATTAAGACCTGAGCAATATTTTAAAAATATTCTATAACTTTTTTGCTACAATGTTTAGTAAAGTTTAGTTTTTTATCAGTATTTTAAATTTCAATATTTTTTTGGAGCATGTTTCCTTCCGAATATAGTGAGCAAATAATTATATACATCGTTGGATATGTAGTACGAATAATACAAATGCGATGAATGTAACAGTGCGCTGTCTTGTCGACCCGGTGGGACTTGAACGCACGACTATGTTGCACCGTGGCCACCACGTGCACCGTAACCATCTGAGCTATATGTCCAGTTACCTAGCCGTCGAAATTCTCTTATGTGTTTTTGTTATAGTTCTATGTACTGACTTCCGACATTCGTCGTGTTATTGGGATATCATAATCGTCATCCACCTGTTAATATATTCAACTCAAACTGAAACTGAACTAATCTTTATTTCATAGTTGAAAAAACTGCACTAGAAACTGTCACATTGATTGAACTCTAGTACTAATTCGTAAGGCAGATTCTTCTAAGAATAATGAATAAGAAACTCTTGGGGTTTGTTTTTTGTAAATTTGTAAACATTTATGATTAGTAATATATATTTCAAATATCCATAGATCGAGACAGGCAAGCTAGAAACACGATTTACAGAATTTTGTTTCTCCAAAAAACTTTCGACTTTTATTGAACAGATTTTGCTTTATTTGTACGAAAACACGTTACATTTTTTATTAAACCGTTGAATGTTTCACTAATTTATTTATTATTCGTTTCCCGATTCTCATTTTCCCAATATTCCGTTTGATAATGTACCGAATTGAATATTTCGTTTTTGTACAAAAACGTTATCTTCAAAACATTTTTTGCATAGTATAATAGGAAAAGAGTGGTAACTTCATTCATATGCAGCGGCGCGGCTTTTATATGACGTGCATACACACGTCCGTTTTCGGAGAAACAAAACTGTAAATTATGTTTTTAGTGATAGGTATGTAACCATCGAGACAACCTGCAAAATACTAGGAGTGCGAAGTACCACTGCGAAAAACTTTCATAGATTTCTCAAAGATGGCGCTACGGCTAAAAAGCCGTTAAAAACCAGATTCAAAAATCCGACAATAAGCTCATAAAAAAATTCGTGCGGTCCGCGGGTTGCTTAGTTGACATATCGTCTGACACGGTTAGCTAGAAGACGTCGGTTCGAATCCGGCCGGATTAAAGGAATCGTTTCTAAGTATTCGAACTAGTGGAGCGATATCAAAAAAAAAATATTGAACATCATGGTGCATTGCATGCAGGCTAAAATGCAAATGTCCCATGTGCCTGTAATTTCACCAGCCTCACCCTTCCAAACCTGAATGCAGCAATGCTCTCATTACTGCTTGGCGGCAGAAATTAGGTTCAGTCCAGTACTTCCCTGGACGAACTCTGTCACAAAGAGCTCTATTACTACTTCATAAAAAGCTCTATTTCTACCTATACATTGCTTCTTAAATTAATTTGTGACTTTGTGAAGTTGACTGTCAAGAAAAGCAGGTTTATTTTTATTTCTCGTATTAATGCTCTCACTATTTTTCATAAATAAATTATTAGACGTGCTGGTCATTGTATGGTCTCCTCTAGGGTTCTTCTATACAACAATCAACTAGGAAATGAAACAATTTTTCCGGATTTAAATCGCGTCTATTTGTTTTTTCAAACAAACCGACGTTTCGGGCCCTTTACAGGTCCCATGGTCACGGTTGACTGAGGTGGTACAGTCTTCAACCAGTTATGTCTAATATTAATGCAAACCACCCTATTTTTTCACTATAGTTACAATAGTTATTAATTAAATACCTTATTTTTAATTTTACAAAGAAAACATTCCAATTTACGCTACATTAAGTTTTACAAATTATTTTATTGAATGAATTTTTATTAAGTTCAATTTATTATTAATTATTAATATAAATTAGAATAAACTAAAACATATTAATTAGTACTGCAGTCTTATGTCTGTTTGGGATTTTTCATTAGAGGAAATACTGGATCCCAAACTGGTGGTACGGAGAAACCATCTTCCCTGTTGAAATTAGGATGTTTTTTAATTTCAATGGCCTCTCGCAGCATCCTGGGCAGATAACGGACTTCTTTTGCAAGGACCTGGGGTTTGTCAAACTTCATTGAATGTGTAGGTTTATACTACTCATGAAGATGCCTTGTGGAGAGGCGAAACACGTGTCGGGTATATTTTTGGTGGTTGTATTTGCGCTTGTGCTATTTATTTTCTTGATTTTATACGGAGGGTCTTCCCTCAAATTAACACGCGCAACGATTTTGCACGATTTAACCTTTAGTACCTTCGCGGAGTAGCAAATTAATTTACTAGCTGCCCTAGATTGAGACGCAGGTTTGAGTTCTGTCACATAGAAGGAATTTTTCTTTGTGTTCGATTTTTGTTTTATGAATTATGATATATGATTATGAGCTTGTGCAGTAATATCACAATAATTGTAACATTTTCATTTCAAGAAAAAACGTTTTCGGCTTTTTTCGACTTTAATGGGATTCCCTCATTGACTTACAAATAAATGGACGACGGGTCTAATACAAAAACCACGAAAAAAATGTCCCAAGTCAACCTATTCGAAATTTAAATTGTTATGTCATCGCAGTATCGCGCTGTCCGTAGAACAAATGAAGACTAAAGCGGAGTGTCGCACTCTGTATACGATTTTAGCGCCTTACAAGTGCGGACACTTTTTAGCGCGGACCCGACGTCCATATAATTGTAAGTCAATGGATTCCCTCATCAGATTCTGAGTTCAATACCGTCCCGCACTAAAAAGTTTGGCAATTCGTTCTTATGCCGAACCATCAAATTGTGGAACCAACTCCCGGCGCATGTATTCCCTCCCCTCTATAACATCGGGTCCTTCAAACGTAGTGTGAAGAAGCATTTGGCCAGACCGGCAAAATGATAGTGACGGAGTGAAGATATTTGTGTTTTCCATCCGTTACTCTCATCTCTGGACTGTATTCGCACTTTCCATCAGGCGCGGTGCAGTCATTTTGCCGAGTCACAATAAAAAAAAAAAAGTTCTTGGTGACAATGGGACTATTACGGACTCCTTTGTACATGTTATACATGGTAGTCATGGTGACGGTGGTTTGTTGATTACATGTATTGTGTCAAGTAAAAATAGTTTTTTAATTTGTGGTAGCTGGGACGAACAACATCGTCGGCATCATAGACCACCTCGAGAGTATACCTTTCCAAACAAAAAAAGAATTTTCAAAATCGATCCCAATTGATGGAGAAATCGTTGAGAACACTTACATGCCCATAAAATTTGAGGATTTTTCTTGGTTTTCTAGGGATCCCTTCATCGGATTCTGACTTCGTGACAATGAGACCACCACGAGACTGCACCCTTTCAAACAAAAAAGAATTATCAAAATCTGTCTTCAATTGACAACGAAATCGGAACACGTACACAAACATACGTATAGCTGAACGTATAAACTCTTCCTATTTTTTTTGACGTCCGTATTTAATTTCTGTTTCAGATCTGTTAAAATAAATATAAAAATGTTAATTTCTGAAAGTAAACAGTGTCTGCAATAAATACGAAGCACAAAGCTTCCTTATTATGGTGCCATCACGTTCCCAGCGTAAAAAGAAAGCGCCGGTACAAAAGTACGAGCATCAACGATCGCGTAGTGTTTGCTTGAATATTTGTGTGAGGCCCTTTGTGTTGTTATTTATTATTAATCAACTTAATACAGTATTAATGATTAAATCGGATCTTTGGTGTAAAGAGGTCACATCTGAAAAGTTACAAGCTCGTATCTTATAAAGGGTGATTATTTAGGAGATAACAAAACTTTCAATTTATTTTAAATTTCTTATCCGCTCACGCGATACATGCAGCCGCAGACGCATACCACACCTAGACGTGCCGGTGATGATTTTATACCGATTAATCGGATATCGAAGTTATAACAGGTAAAAGAACTAATATTAATTGCTATTTCGGTAACTACTCTAGCAAGCCATAAAGTTTTTAATGCCTGAGTCTGTCATTAAAAAAAATAAACAAATTCAAAAATACGTCACGACAATCGTGTGTGTTATTGTTTGGGCTGGTGATTTCGGTGTTTATTTATTGACAACATACCGTAAGTAGCGTTTTTTAAGTTTACCCTGAATATAAATGTTTATAAACTATACTTAAAGGAGTAATTTCATGGTAAACGTTAGAACCACTCAAACGGAATAATATCATATTTATCCAAGTACACCAAAAATTGAATTAGTGCTTTTTAAGTGCAGGATTTGCGGTGTATTACTGCATTTTATTTGAGATGTTTTTGTTGGTAGTACGGAGGGTATTTATTTAGCAATGCAGAATAATAATTTTTATTATAAAAACTTGTATTTAAACTGAATGCTTTTCTAATTTGCGAAACCAAATAGCCGCCATTTTGCGGTAGGAGGAGCGCATCGCGTGAGCGGTTATGAAGGTTGTTAATTTGTATGCATTACTTCAACAATAGGCAAACGCCAGTGTAAAAGCAAATATGAAGGAAATGTGATGTGAAATCAGGCTGCAAAATTAGTATATACAATTCATTTTTTGCATGTCAGTAACTTTGTGTTTTAATAATTTGTTTCATGTAGCTTTTTTACAATATCAAGTGACGGGACGAACCAATCGTGCGCGTGGTGGTAAGCTACACGCCTGTCCATAACAGTTGCAGTACCACTCAGATCTTTAAATCGCGAAGATCTGAGAGGCACTGCCACTGCGCCCGTCGACTTGAGACATTTGACAAGTTGACAAGTCTCATTTACCTGTAATTTGAGCTCTCAGCAGAAAAGAAAGCGTATTATTTTTGTCATCGAAGGCATATACTATAATGCTTGCCATCGTGGTGGGGACGCTCCTTTAGTACATCTAATCTAATCTCCTAACTACTTACTGAACAGGTTTATAAATCAGTTACGGAAAGTCAACAACACGTCGGGCTTTAAATCTCAAGACTTTATACCGTTAGTGACAGTTTAATTCAAATATTAAGAGAAAAAAATTACGACAAGACTCTATTACGGAAAGAGATTGTAACTGTAGCTAAGTTGGCATAAGGTATACCTCCTAAGTTGTAATTAATGGTTTCGCTTTCTACTGGAGCGCTTGCGTCATTGAGTATTTTTACTAAATAATCAATAATCTCTTTTAAGCAAGTGAAGGAAAAACAAATGGTGAAAGGACCAAGCCAATCGGCTAAGGCACTCGTCGATTTAATCCAAGGCACAGATTACTTGAATGTTACTACATAACAGATACACCACTGTCATACAAAATCGGAAATACCTGCTCTATAATAGCATACTAAATCTGGCTAATGATACCAGGCGCTAATTACGCAGAAAAGGTTAGACTCCCTTTTCTTCGTACTCAGAGAGGTAAAAATAATGTTGCCCGCCTAGTGCAGTCGTGCGGAACCATTTGCGCTAGGGTAAGGGTTGTACAAGGACAGTTAAGTAAATGAAAAACTTGTCCGAGACTTTGAGATTACAACGAATTATTTAGTATTAGGTAATTGTATATAATTATGTCCATATAATATAGCAATTTGAAATTAACATTATGTATTTAGTTATACGATGGGAGAACGGTTGCCTCTAAATTAAAGGTGGAGGATTCGAATCGCAAGGCAGCATGTGCCTACATTAAGTTTAGTAGCAATTCGACTAACTAGCGGCGAAGGAAAACATCGGGAAGAAACCTGCACGGTTCGAAGAAGAAGAGAAGGTTAGAACCTTCGGAAGACTGCCTAAACTCTCACCTTATTGGAGACCCGTGTTCAGCAGTAGGACGACTAATGGGTTGACGATGACAATGATTTGGTGATCGAATCACTGTTAATAATTAATTTTACACCAATTCGCTGAACAATTATTACTTCGAAACGAGTCAAACGGTCATTCGGATGTGCATGCAACGCCCCCTTAGCGCTTGCACTGTCGGCGATACCTCTCCGCCGCGGGGGCAGCGGGTTATACCAGACTTCTACCGGTTAAAACCCCACTGTGGCCTTCTCGGGTGCGCTAGTGGAAGAGATCGACTGCGCACCGGAACCCCCGAGCACCAAGGAGGAGCTACGTCCTCCCCCACCCTCCTCACGGCCAAGCGGGCCTCACCGCCCCGTCATCTTCCTCGCAAAAACTGTTATGTATCACGGACGGTAAAAAATACATAGGTCGAGATATTAAAGCCCTCAGCCTTTGGTTTCGGGCTTCCAATAGATCCCCGTTAGTAATGTATTATTTACCGTCCTGTTAATACACAATGTATTATTATTAACCAAGTAATGTATTTCATTTCATAGGAATAATGTCCCGTTCCATTTAGGTCAAATGAGGGAATGATCGTTGCGGTTGTGGTAATAACAATAATTGCTTTACCGCTTTGATTCTACATCCTATTACTGCCCGTTTATACTGTATATAGAATTTGACTTTATATTATCAATTTCAATTTGATATTTTTTTATATTGATTAGATGTTAAATAGATTAGTATAATGTGCTGTGACCATCTATAAACGTGCTACCGCATTTATTTATGTGTTATTAGCGAAGTTGATTTGTTACCACCTTAACCCTCGGTTACTCGCAGAAAGAAAACCACACAACTGCTCTCATGGGGTCCTCATTGACCCCAATTTAGCAAAAAGATTACTAAATAACTAATAATGGTATTAATTAACCCGGCGCCAATGACGTGAAAATAATTACGCCGGCGATGACTCCGGGTCAGCGTGACCCGAAATTCATTAATAATTTTTGTAAAATTAAAATAGTTGTCTAAATTTTAACAAATATTTATTAAGTGAGGGCTCTCAAGACATATACTGAAATAAAAATAATAACAATAAAGTGTATAAATAAAAATTTAATTAGCACTCTCAATAACACACGCAAAATCAACATTGGAAACCTAACTTTGATATTTCTTTTATTTTTAACCGACTTCAAAAAAGGAGGAGGTTCTCAATTCGACTATATGTTTTTTTTTTGTATGTATGTTACGCGATAATTCCGGTATTTGTGAACCAATTTTGATGATTCTTTTTCTGTTAGAAAGAGGGTACCTCCATAGTGGTTCCATTTCATTTAAAAAAAAAACCACCTCTAAGGGTGGCTGTTGACGCATGAAGATTCATTTTTATAAATAGCGTCTAAATTTTAGTATAATGACCAATTATTTTAATGGTTGATTTTACTAATCTTTAATTCAAGGCGTTTTTCTCTCATAATATACCTTTGGTAGTGAGAACCGATTTTTATTATCTCCTGTGTCAAGTTCCGTATAGTGGCGAACTAGGGGATGAATCCGGGTTTGCGCACTTTCCGGTAACCGATTTCAATAAAACTTGGCAAATAGAGGTAATAAATAGCACGTACTTCTGACGTCGGTTTTTTTAGTACTCTGTACTCATTGACCTACCAACAAATGGACATCGGGTCTAATACAAAAACCACGAAAAAAATGTCCGAGGTTAACCTATACAAACGTAGTGACATGTAACGAAATATAAAAAACTAAAACATTTAATTTAAATTGTAACGTCATTGCAATACTGCCTAAATTTGCTTACAACAATTTAAGGACCCAAAAACACAATATTCAGCTTCTACTGGAAACTTAACAAAATGCACCATATTTAGCTTCGATTGAAAATTACTTGAACACAAGAGTAATGGAGTAGCCTTTCTCGTAAATATTAATTAATTTATATATATATATTATTATGTCGAATTTTGTACAAATTCACTTAAAGGGTATAATATAGAGTTGGGCAGATACATACATACAACTATTAACTACAAATGTGAAAATAAGCGTGTACTATAAAAAATGTACCGATATTCTAACTAAATGTAAACTCAAATATCCGTAATTCCGATTTATAACAAAAAACCGTTACGCTTTCGAGTAATTTTGATGCTTTTTACATAGACAAAATTAGCTTTTGTTTGTAATCTTCGTAAAAACACATTTTGAAAATTCGAGCTAATGTTACTTCGGGCAAATGTATTTTCTGACTTATAAGGGAAATCCCATGCCGTAAAACGAGTACAACAATATTTTGTTAGTTATTGCTAACGTAGAATAAAAAATCATTTTAAAAATAGGATTAAAATCAAAGCAACTCCACAGTTTCTTTGTTCTAAATATTTCAATCGCTTGTGGTTCGAACAATTGAAAATGACCAAGAAGTTTATATAAGCTTCTTGAAACTGACATAATGGGTCTCTTTCCACCTTTTGCGCATGCAATGAGTAGAAAAAGGACAGTTAGCTATTTCATTATTTCGTGTGCTTTTGTAATTTATATTTACGATTCAGTTATGTATAAATTAAATACTATAAAACTGTACAAAATAACACCTATGATAACACAATATATTTGTTTAGTGAAAAAATGATACAAAATCCTGTTTTCGCACTGTACTGCAGTAATTTTTACAAGTTATTATTTGTAGTGCATATATTGGTACTGCATGATTGACAACCGCACTGTCACTCGAACAAACGAAGACTATTGCGCGATTGACGCTCTGTATGCGATTTTAACGCCCTACAGGTGCGGACACTTTTTAGCGCGAACCCGACGTCCATTTATTGGTAGGTCAATGATAAACATAAAGATTATTGACATATCGCTTTATTGGCATAATTTTATGAATATTACAGTTCAATCAATATGTCTATTGTAATAAATTAATTTGCTTACCTATGTACTATATATAGATATAGGAATTTGAATTGGTTGACAGCAACAAGCAAAAAACGGCTGGCCACTCAATCAAAATAAACCTTAACCCGTAATTACTCGCATGGGGTCAACTTATATTTCTGCTCATTGACTTACAATTATATGGACGTCGGGTCCGCGTTAAAAAGTGTCCGAACTTATAGGGCGTTAAAATCGTATACAGAGCGTTATTCACGCTTTAGTCTTCGTTTGTTCGACTGACAGCGAAGCAAGCAAAATTAGACAGTACTGCGATGACATTACAATTTAAATTCAACGTTTTTGCTTTTTCATATTCCTTTACATGTCACTACGTTTAAATAGGTTGACTTGGGACATTTTTTTCCTGGATTTTGTATTAGATCCGTTGTCCATTTATTTGTAAGTCAATGATGTTTATGTTATATTACACACCTATATGATAAATATATACAAATGTATATTTACAAAGAGCAATTCCTAGAGTTTCATGCGCATTCTTCTCAGTCTGTAGTAGAGTTTACACAATATGACCATTTCGAGACGATTTTTCTTTCTTTTTCTTTATAATATCAAGCCACGGGACGAACGAGTCATGCGACTGATGGTAAGCTATACGCCAATCCATAACAGCTGCAGTGTCCTCAGAGCTTTAAATCGCGTAGATCCGAGGGGCACTGCCACAGCGCCCGTCACCCTGATATATAAGTTAAAAAGTCCCACGTGCCTGTAATTTCACTAGCACCCTTACCCTTTAAAACCGGAGCGCAGTAATGCTGACATTACTGTGTACGCTCTGCATAGAGGGCTGTCTGTGACACCTAAATTGGAAAGGTGTTTATTGTATGGACCATGACCCGTTAGGGCGACAGTTAGAGTGGGAAGCTCTTGCCTTTTAAGTTTAATTAGTATTCGAGATAGAGTGGCATTGAGCGTTGGGAGTGCTTCACTCGCCTGTCTACAAACCGTAAGGGTGGTCCATGTATTATTATGTGAAGATTTTGTACCTTTGTGTATAGTTTTTCTGGACCATTGGCAGGGGAGGGACACTTTCGGTTCTGGTCCTACAGCGTCCGTCTCCGACCCTTTCCTGGCTAGTTCATCTGCTGCGTCATTGCCACGTGAGCCGCTGTGTCCTTTAATCCACTGAAGAGTTACGTGGTTTTGTATACATACCTCCATGTGTGCTTGATGGCATTTGTAACAGCAACCCTTAGAGGTGGATGATTTTCTTCAATATTAAATGGGACCACTATGGAGGTACCCTCTTTCCAATAAATAAAAGAATCATGAAAATCTGTTCACAAATACCGGAGTTATCGCGTGACATACATACAGTCGAAATGAGAACCTCCTCCTTTTTTGAAATAAAAAAATATCAAAAGTAAATAAATTGGTATGTGTAGTTCGGTAAAAGAGAAGTTGGGCTAGTGTGCTTACTTGTGTTGTAGGTATTTGTTTTTGGTTGGATTATATTATAACGTGGGATTTAAAAAGTGTACAGTCTTGTCATAGTCCAATGACTTAAGCCACTTTACTACTGCTTGCTTATAGCTGGTTCTTGGTAGGTGATATATTGTTGTGCTGTTATTGATTTTATTATATAATCGACTACCGACATAGCAATAAAACCTCTGGGCAAGACTTAGACAGCAAGGCTTGTTAGCACAGATGGCATCTTATTTTCGTTTACCAACTGTATATCTGGATTATATGTAAGTTCAGAATGCTTTTTAAGTACGGTGGCTAGAATAAATAGTCTTGTTGCGTTGTTAACAGTTTAAAAATAACCCTGTATATAAGCTTAACAACCTTTTTAAACATTTTTTTAACGTTGTTATGGAACAGAAGAATAAAATGAAAAATTCCTTTTGTGATTTATACTTCTTTTTATGTACACAAAAGGCTTTTGGAATTAATGGTTAGGATCAAAAAGGCTGTAGAACGAGTGGATTTCAACCCGCTAGATAATTATGACATTCCTTTGTGAAGTATTTGTCATTCAATTAAATATTTGTAAATTGTTTAAACTTATCATCGAAATGATGAACCATCAAAGTATTCTAAAATATCTAAACAAGAACTCTATGCCCATGAATTTAAAGTGCGTTATTATTTATTACATTCCGCCTTTGTAGTTTCGAAACAGTATTTACGGAAAGTTGGTTGGGCTAGTCCAATTTAACGTTGTACACTTAAATTAAGCAAATTACGACCCAAAGGTAATTTTACTTAAATACGATGTTTGAATGTCAATTTTCAATGTGAAAGATTCTCAAATTTTAATAAAACTGTCGTTTCAAACGTTGATTCAAACTCAATATTCAAAATTTTATTTTATTTTAATTTTTTTTATACAACTAACTGACGGGACGAACAAGTCGTGCGCCTGGTGGTAAGCGACACGCCTGTCCCTGACAATTACAGTGCCACTCAGAGCTTTAAATCAAAAAGACCCTCGCCAGACACCCTGAGACATAAGTTGACAAGTCCCATGTGCCTATAATTTCACCAGCACCTTTACCTTTCGAAACCGGAACGCTGTAATGTTCGTGTTGTGGCAGCAGAAATAGGTAAGGTGGCAGTACTTCTCTGCCTTCCCTGCTGTGACGAACTCTTTTACAAGGTGTTCTACTGATACTATATGATTTAACTAAACCCACTACCTATTCGTAAGGCTGATATTGAGAAGAATGAATAATCAACTCTTGGTACAACGATATCTATGTACTAACATACTAGATGCGGCGTTCCATACACACGCTGTAATTCACTGGTGTGCGGTGAAGACGCTGCATTATCATTTAGTTGGTTGTCAAACATCCAAGATGGGGGACGCAGATGCGGTCCTCTTTGAAAATTTATTTATATAATTGTGCGAACATACATTTTAAGTTTTAAATTATTCGTTGTGGTTCTTTATTAATTTGTGCATTATAATATTTAAAATAGTATACAAAATTACATACTATCCATATCGTTTTATAAGCATGTAATGACGCGTGTTACAACAATAAATCATAGATTAATAAGCAACAGAGTGTTCTGACTATACAACAGAGTATGTATAATAATATCATTGCTAAACACTCAATATACGTGAGGCGCACTATAAGTTTCCGGAATGAATAAGAAAAAAATACTATAAACGGTCAGAAATGAATTTATTGTTTCTCAAAATATTCTCCGTTAGCGTCAATGCACTTTTTCATACGAATGAACCAATTTTGAAAACATTTGTGCCATTCCTATCCATATTTTTCATACTCTTCGACAGCCTCTTCAGGTGACGAAAAACGTTGACCGCGTACCTGGTTCTTAATTTTGGATATAAATAAAAGTATAGGTGCCAGGTCTGGACTGTACGCGAGATGACTCGTAAGATCAACGTTGTTCACCTTCAAAAATTAAGTTGTCTGTCTGGCCGTGTGAGAAATGGCATTATCGTGGAGCAAGATGATACGGCGTTTACAGTTATTTTTACATAGTTTGTCAATAACTTTCGGCAAACAAATGGTCGTGTACTAATCACTGTTCACGGTACAACGATTCTCCAAAGCAACAGTAGCCAAGTGTCCAGTTTTATTGAAAAAAGAAGCAATCATCCGCTTGGTTGGTTTCGGCTCATCTCGAAAGACCCATACGCTCGATTGCTGCTTTGTTTTGGTATCGTAATTATAAATCCATGTTTCGTCACCTGTTATTATATCTTTCTAAAAAGTTTTCAAGCCGATTCTTTTGCTTTCTGGGTTGCTACCTTTATAATAGTATAAATAGGACATTGACCATATTCCCTTTAAATAAAAACTCTTGCAAAAAGAAAGTAACAGAATGGTTGCGGGGGCTGGATTATGATGAGACCGAAAAGTTACTGGCTGCTCCAGAATAGTTTAACACATAGTAGATATACATATTGTAAATAAGTTGAAATATAAACATACACACACAGACCTACACACACACACACATACACACACACATACTAACACACAATCGCTAAAAGGAATAAACTAATCCTACTAACACTAGTTTTCAACGCTTTTATTTATCAATTTTTTGGTTTTTTATGTTTTTCTTTAAAAAAAAAAAAAAAAGTTATAATTGTTTATCCCACAGTTACCGCATTAGAGAATTTTGTAATTTCATAATTATATTGGAAATGTTATTCCCAAGGGGTGGAGACCTGATGACCTGAAATACAGGCCTTGAGCCTAGTTTAGGCGTCAGTCTCCCACAATATCTTTAGAATAGTTCATATTGCACTTGTATTATGTTTATTATGTTGTATTGTGGTGAGAAAATAAATAAATTATTATTATTTATTATTATTATTATTATCCCACACCAAATTTGACGCCCCTTCATTGAATCTGGTAAGCATGGCATTGCACCAAATGACGCGATCCGTTTTTTTGAGTCTCAATCAAATTGTGTGGGATGCACCGAGAGCACAGCTTTTTTCCACCCAAATGTTTGTGTAGTATTGATTGTATTTACCTCAAGCCTTTGCCTAAGGACGCCCGAATCTCATGGTACAACTACTAAAATTGTACAATATAATATACCATATATCTATTATAGTTATATAATAATACTTATGTACAGTATAGTACGTGCCTTATCGGGCCAACTTACTCTTTCGTTCTATTATTTTCCAAGATGTCGATAAGTCGAATCGGCACAAATAACACTTAGGGAACATTGTTTGTCGTGTTATTGAAATTTGATCATCCAGATATAACGAACATCTACCCGTAAAACTGTGTCACAAATAAATCATTTCATATTCGGCGGAAATTCTTTGTCATTTAGGTGTTTGTTCGATGCAAGATACACGTTAAAACAAAAATGCAAATTTATCAAAGGTTCTTTTTGATTTGTTTTTTCAGGGGTGGTCGAAAAAATTAGTTTCATTTCCAAAGATCTCTAAAAGCACACAAACGATCCGCGAGCCAAATCCACAACACTGGTTTTCAAATGTGCCAAGTATGGCCGATCTTGAATCTTTCAGAAAATTTGAAAAAGTTTTGGTTTCTATCACAAACTTCAAAATTCTTGTTACATACATTAATAAGTACTAGTTGTATTATTAGCTGATTATAGTTTGTGATTGAGCTAGAATCAATACTAGGTCGAAACCTATGCTATAGCTTCCAGGCGGTGGTGGGGTGAGGACCTATCCGTGGTCTGCACACCGGTTTTCATGGTGTTGCCATCTCTGAGGGGATCGAACCCGCCCCCGGTCGGGTCAATGTAGAAAACTAACTTTTCTATATTGTCTGTCTGGTCTGGGTGTTTGTGGTACCGACGTTTCCGATTTCCATAACACAAGTGCTTTAGCTCTTACTTTGATCAGAACAACTTGTGTGATGTTGTCTAATACACATATTACAAAAAAAAACGAAAATTACGTAAATAGGTTTCGGACTCAGGTTGGTTGGAGGAAGAATAATTTGCTCAGGTGGAGATTTTCAGATGGTTCTAAACTTGGACTCTTTGTGCGGTGCGATTCAAGTGATGGCCCATCTCATAATGTGCTCTGCGTGCCCTAACACCTGCACGTTTGAAGATTAAGTGAGTCAGCAAGCTTATTAACGCAGAATCGTATTATGCTGGTTTTAAGCTTAACGTCAAAAGACGTTCTACGTTTCGCATCGGCTCGTACGCACGCGGCTTGACAAAGGTCGGTAAAGAAATCTGCTTCCTGCGAATTTTCGATCGCGTCCGTTACGTATGCGGTACAACTGCACCTGTGACATAAGTTGATAAACTTACTTTTCAAAATCGAAACACACATTACCGCTCACACAGTGGTGCTCACATTACCGCTTGGCGGTAGAAATGGCTAAGGTGGTAATATTTCCCTGGACGAACTCGTTCACTAGGAGCTCTGCTGCTACTGCATCTTAATTATCATTTTGGTAGCTGTTCTTCATCATTGGTGGAAACAGCTGCTAACTAACTACTTGGTGTTATCGTGAATCGAAAGTATAACAATATATACAAATCAAACTTCACGCGAAGTTGCGTTGAAAATCAACAGTAGGTAATTCGAAACAAGATCTAATTTCCATGGAAGGAAATGCAAATCTGAAGACTGCAAGCGAATTATTCATTCGGAGTACATACTGTTTGCCGCTAGGCGCTGATTAACCAGCGCCTAATTGAGTAACGAACTCCCCCCGACTTGCTAAACAGTCGACGAATAGCTGTCGACATGTAGGACAAGGCATGGGAGGTAGGGGAGAATTTGAGTACAATGGAAAACAATTTGTTCCAAAAAGATATATCACAACACACAAACAATTCACAATCACGATACATAATATAGCAAATAACCATAACAGCAAATAGTCAAGTAATAAACATACCAATTTACGATACTGATTTTCAGTGGATTCGGTACCAGAAAATACATGACACGGAACATAGTAGACGACACAGATGTGTAGAATTTGATGTGATTTTAGATAATAGTAAAATTAGAAATAATAGTGTAATTGTAAACAATAGTGTACTTGTAAATAATAGTGTTATTGTAAACAATAGTGTAATTGTAAATAACAGCGCAAGGGTAGGAACCAGATCGTATATAAATTAGCTATTAATAACTTATCTCCTTGTGATTCTTTTGCATCATAGTTACATAAAAGGTTACCATTTTAATAGAGGACAGTACCGTATTTAAACTTAGTTTTTCTAGTTTGTTAAATTTCTATTAAAATTATTGTATACATATATTAAAGTACTTTATAATAAAGCTAAAGCAATTATTAAAACGTTCACGTATTTAGGGATACATTTGTCTGTAATATTGCCACGTGCACGTAATACATTTTTTTTTATCATTGCGTTGCATTTCATATTTACTGGAACGTGAGTATAGCGCACTGTATGAATGTTTGGGTGATAATGACGATTGAACAAGAATAAACAAAATATATTTACAGAGATTTTTTCACGATACCAAAGTATAGGACGAACAAGTCGTGCGTCTAGTGGTAAGTCACACTCTGTTCATGACAATTTCAGGGCTTTATGCCGCAAAGATTTGAGCGGCGCTGCCTCCGCGCCCATCACTCAGAGATATAAATTTAAAAGTCCCATTATGTCCGTAATTTCACCGGCACCTTTACCCTTCAAAACCGGAACGCAGTAATGCTTACATTATAGCTTGGCGGCAGACATAGGCATAGTTCTCTGGATGAACTCTTTCACAAGGAGCTCTACTGCTACTAAAAAGACTTTACTTCCATTATCTGTCTCGTGATGTCAGCGCCACTTTCAATCAACCCAACGCCACCAGCCAAACTTGTGATGGGGAAGTAATACAACGTAGCCCGACAGCCTACAAAGCTTGTTAATTTTATTTTAGAATACTGTCATGTCTAGAATCAATTTAATTAGCTTCACTTCACAAAGTAATTGAAGGCTTTTAGTATTGTCTTATTTACAGCCATTTTGTTATAAAGTTCAAACGACTTTAGCTAACTGACCGTTAAGGGTTTGTAAAGCCATAGCTATCGGTTCACTAACAGTTGACTCTCTATTATATTTGAGAGCTAGGCTCTTGTGGACGTAATAAACGCTATTCTGTCCTCTATAAAGCTATTCGTTTGATGTTCTTTTTCTCCACTTTTCGTTTGATTTGGTCGAAGCAATTTATTGTCGGTTATCTTTTATGCTAGCTTTCCACTTTTCTCTTTTTAATGCGAGTCACTGTAAGAGAAACGGTAAAAACGGTTTTTACCTAGATCATATGGTTTAGGTATTTACCAATAGATAACGATCTTATAAAAAATATAAGATACACCTAAGGATATTGTCTAAAGAATGGTAATGGAAGGGTGGCTGTTCAATTTATAAAGAGTAATTATTTTAATTGTTGATTTTGTTACGCTCCAATTTAAGGTGTTTTCTCTTAATGTACTTTAAGCAGTGAGCACCGATTTTTATTACCTCCTGTGTTAAGTCCCGTATAGTGGCAAATTAGGGGATGAATCCGGGTTTGCACACTTTCTGATATCCGATTTCAATAAAACTTGGCAAATAGATATAATTCTACGAACTTTTGAGGTCGGTTTTTTTAGTACTCTGTACTGAGATTATATTCATATTTATTTTAAGCGCGTGTTGTTGTTAAGAGGCGGTCCCCCTCGCGTCTTCTCACACCTCACATTCGAAAATGTAGGCTCGCGTTGAAACACCACGCTATAATAAAGTCGCCATGTGGTATATGAAGCAGTGGTAGCCTAACGGTTTGACCTACTGCCTCTCAAGCAGGGGGTCGTGGGTTCGAATGCAGGCTCGCACTTCTGAGTTTCTCGGACTTTATGTGCGATATTTTATTTGAAATTTATCATGAGCTTTTCGGTGGAGGAAAACATTGTGATGAAACTGCACGTTGAAGAAGGTTCACAACCCTTGGAAAACGTATGAAGCCCCCAACCCGTATTGGGCCAGTGTGGCGGGCTATGGCCTAAACCCTCGTCTGAAAAGAGACCCGTGCCCAGCAGTGGGATATATGAAAGGGTAGATGATGAAGATGACGTGGTATAGCATCATTTAACTTCTTAAAATGTCACTTCTTTCTTCACTCTTGTTAGTACCTCGACCTTATTGGTCCCTCTCTCTGTCCAAATAATTCTATCTAAAATTTCTAAGACCGCAAAAGCTTGTGAATCAAGCAGTTAAAATAAAGCAACTGACTACTCGCGACTCTGTGTAAATTCGTTATCACAGCTATTCTTGCTAAATATATTCATCAACTAATTGTAATTATATTTCGAAAATTCAGAGTTTAGAAAACTTTACGATTATAAGGAATAAATATCAGTATTCAAGGTACAAACTGACTTACCTTGACAGAATTAATCTGTAATAGCTTAGATGAGTACAGGTTTACCTTCTTTAAAAGGTAAGCAAATTATACTAGAAATCGTCATATTGATAAAATTTTACAGTTCATTCGTAAGACAAAGGAAAGATTAGAAGATTTTGAGTTGTGGTGCTGGAGGAGGATGAAGGAAATAAGTATAATAGAAGAGAAAACCAATGAGGATGTATTGAGAATGGTAAATGAGAAAAGAACGAAAATGATTGGACATTTGATACGACACGACGAAAGATTGAGGGGAAGAGGTCGACCAAGGTGCAGTTACATAGACCAAATAAAAGAAAATGTCGGTGTCGTGTCATATAAGGAGGTCAATGAGCTGGTTTGGAACAGAGATGAGTGGAAGATGCTCCAACGACAAGAGAATAACATTTAAGTTTGATGATGGTGATAATTCGTCAGATAGATTTCGCTGAAAAGAATGAGTAGGAAACTCTAGGGGTTGCTCTTTGTAAATAAATATTTGTACCCACGCGACATAATTTTTGTTATTCAAGTTAAGTAATGCAATTTTTTTTTTCTTCTTATCGTATCGATGACGTAGGTACATTATACAATAGTAGCCTAGGACTCAGCCACGCCAACCGCGTCACTAGCAATCGCCATTAAACCCTCAAGCATGCAGATATTAGGGGACGCAGGGCACGATATGAGGTGGGCCATCCTTTGAGTCGCACCGAACAAATAGTCCAGGTTAGAACCATCCGAAAATCCCCACCAGAACAAGTTGCCCTTGCTCCGGCCAACCTGAGTCCGAAGCCTGTTTAAAGACCTCCTCATCGACAGATGCTGATTCCTGTTATTTGGATGCTACTGAAGAGCTGCTAAATAAGCTTGAACAACTGCAAAACTATGTTCGAGGTTCATCTTTGGGCTTCGTAAATATGACCGAATTTCATATTTCCACAGTCAGTTCAAATAGCTTCCCATCCGTCTCCGCAGGAATTTGTATATTGTGTCCATTCTTTATAATATTTTACATAACCCTGTGTCTCCCGGGTACCTGAAAGAGCGTTTCAGCTTTCTTAGGTTCCAGGATAAACCCTATCGCTCCTGTTAGGTCCCACTTGTCTTTTCCATGCTTCAATTCCAGTTTCTATTCTCACTCCTTCACTGTTCATGCGGTCAGACTTTGTAATGCACTTTCTATTATTACTGTCCACGAAAGTAAATCGTTAGCTATTTTTAAAGTGAGAGTTATAGAGCATTATTTATCTACTATTCCATCCATATCTTAGGTATAATATTATAAAATATGTATTTATCTAAGTATTTATATAATGTTCTCTGTTGGCGGCTTAAGAATCCTCCTAGAAATATGTGAATCGTATGCTGCGAAACATAATCTTATGTATAATGTGCTTAAAAGCGAATACATGGTCTTTAAGGCAGGTAGTAAGTGCCCATCACATGTCCCTCCCATATTTCTTAACGGTCAACAACTGAAAAGGGTGACGTCATTTAAATATCTAGGGCACATGGTAACCGACGATTTGCGTGATGACGCGGATATCGAGAGGGAGCGCAGAGCATTGGCCATGAGATCGAACATGATAGCGCGCAGGTTCAGCAGATGTACAGCAAATGTAAAGTAAAAATAACATTATTTAAAGCGTACTGTACATCGTTGTATTCTTGCAGTCTATGGAGCAGGTTCAACGATCTCACGATGCTTTGCGGGTCCAATACAACGACGCATTTAGGGTGCTAGGACGTTGTAGCGCTTCCGGAATGTTCGCGGTCGCAAATGTCGACGGATTCGGCGCGACGTTGCGCAAGCGCTGCAGCGCGTCGATGCGCAGGATGCGCACTAGCCGTCACAGACTCCTGTCTGTTGTAGCTGACAGGTGGGACAGTGGCTTATTAAGGCACTGGTCTTCTCTCCATTTAAGTTTAGGTACTAACATAGTTATTATTTAAAGTTCGTTTTGTAATACTAACACCCTATGGATCAACGTTGTCCGAAATAAATGCATTTTATTTTTTTTATTTATTTATAATTTATAACAATTTAATATTATTATGTTATTTTATATTACATTTTTTTTCGTTGTGCGCGTATGCACGATCTTTTAGTTATAGTGTCCTATATTTAGGTCTGCAGGATGAAATTTCAATTATAGTCCATTTCAATAGGGATGAGTTCTGTGACACTGTGACACAAGTTAGGTATGTCATTAAAATATTCCTTATATTTATAATATAGGGAATTTATCCACTTTTCTAGTCATATATAACACACTAGATGCCGCGCGATGCGCCGGGCCGCTAAAGCGGCCCGCGAGGGCTTTCTTTGTATCTGGTGACAAATTGGGAGTTGAACTTCATACTTCAGTAGACAATCCTCTTTGGTTGAATTTGGGTGGGAAGAAGGAGGATTAGATAGATAGATAAAATCTTTATTCGGTTACTGACTGATCTAGTTTAGTTACATGTAGGGGTAGTTGGTATAATCGCGTCAAGTCGTATCTTTAAATATCTTAGAACAATCCACTCGTATATCATTGACAGCTGCGAAGATTCAGAAAAGTCAATTGTTTATGGCAGCCATTTTGAATTTGCCATATTGGAAAATTTTTGATCCCAGTAGAACCTGACCAGGGTCCTTGACATACATATTTTATTTGAAAGTCATACACCCATCTCTGACACGTTGACTGTGCCGTTTATCACGGAAACCAGGTTGACTTGGATGTTGCATGTTGCGCTGGGCCGCTAAAGCGGCCCGCGGGGGCTTTCTTTGGGTGTCGTGTGAATCCTCTTTGGTTGAGTTTGGATGGGAGGAAGCAGGGTTGTCGACTGCTCCAGTGAAGTTACATGTAGGGGTAGTTGGTAAGATCGCGTCAAGTTGTATCCTTAAATATCTCAGAACAAACCAGTCGTATATCATTGACAACTGCGAAGATTCAGAATAGTCAATTTCGTATGGCGGCCATCTTAAATTCGTCATATCAGAACACTTTCGATTCTGGTAGAACCTGACTAAGATTCTTGACAACTTTTATTTGAGAGCCATGTGCCCATCTACGATACTTGAGCGAACGGCCTCTGTCCCACCTGATGTGGAGCACTATTCCAAGATATCCGGATTTTCTCGTACTCACTGAACCCTTCCGGCCACTATTCCTGTAAATCATTTTAAACTATCGCTGTTCCTTCTGGGAGAACTATTAACTAAATATCTACATCAGTCAGTAGTAATCGAGCTACACACGTATAGTATGTTGCGCGTTGCGCTGGGCCGCTAAAGCGGCCCGCGAGGCCTGTGTCGTAGGCTTGTGACAGTTTGCTGGTTGTAGTGTTTGTTTCAGAAATATATTTTTGTTAACTTTATTTGGTTCTGAGGGAGTCAAATAGTTGGTATGATCTCGTCAAGTCGTATCCTTACATACTTCAGAAGAAACTACTCATACATCATCAATAATTGCGAAGATTCAGTAAAGAATTTTTTTTTATGGCGGCCATCTTGGATTCGCCATTTTGGAAAATTTTTAGTTCCAGTAGAACCTGATCAGGTTCCTTGATAATTTTTGTTTGAAAGCCATACCATCTCTAACTCTTTGGCCGAGCAGGTGGTGTCCTACCTGATGCAGACCACGTCTTGAAAGTTTTGGATTTTT
This sequence comes from Hyposmocoma kahamanoa, assembly GCF_003589595.1. NCBI lineage: Eukaryota > Metazoa > Arthropoda > Insecta > Lepidoptera > Cosmopterigidae > Hyposmocoma > Hyposmocoma kahamanoa. The sequence continues at coordinate 2,252,283 of NW_020654051.1, read as the reverse complement.
CTTATATTTAATATTCTCAGTCAAACACAATCCTTGTACATTTATTTAACACACCTCGATTCGTTCTAGGAGAACAATGACGTTGGACGGTGGAAAATGTATGGCGGACATGTTGGAAAATGAAGAACTACAAACACAATTTCATATTATGGGGCCTCATACCTAGCCATGTGCCAAATTTCAGCACCATCGGTAAATTTTTTTCGGGCGCCATCTTGAATCGACCATTTTGAAATAATGATGTTGACAGTCAATTAGCTCCTATTGCCTTTTCGGACTTAAGTTTAAACATAATTTACCTATCTCTAATAGT
>NW_020654051.1:2195239-2211970 GCF_003589595.1 Hyposmocoma kahamanoa | reverse complement strand
CAGAGACCTATGAAAAGCCCTAATCGTTGGTTTGTTTGGATAACACAAATGCTCCTCTAAGTAATTCAGATATGAACAAAATGTTTCATTTCCAAACACAATGGAAATGTTATTCCTATTAGAAATATTAGTCATTTAGAATTCATTACATTTGTAATCGTTATAGATATGGAAACCAATCTAACAGCACAAATTAATGGGAAGCAGACCTGTGCATTGATGTAGAGTATTCATCGGTGTCCAATATCTGTAATTAACGAGCGCCGTAAGGACCCTGGAGACAACTAGTAATATGGGCCAGTACTATTATGGATAAGGTTTAAAAGCCTGCGTTTTGTTCTATAGAATGTATTATTCAAAGTATATTTATTTCAAAAGCAAGCAAGTTATACTTGAGATCGTCTAATTGATTAAACTTTACAGCCCATTCTTAAACAAATTTTCCTGATAAGAATGAACAACAAACTGTAGGGGTTCCTTTTTGTAAATAAACATTTGTATATATTTACCATTTAGTTTTAAACCTGATGAATGGCAATTTTTTTGTGATGTCAAGTGACTGGACGAACTAGTCGTGCGCCTGGTAGTAAGCGACATGCCTATCCAAGACAGTTGCAGTGCCACAAAAGCTTTAAATCGCAAAGTCTGAGAGGTACTGCCGCAACGCTCGACACCCTGAGACATAAGTTGACAAGTCCCATGTGCCTACAGGCATATTTTATATTTCACCAGCACCCTTACCCTTCAAAACCGGAACGCCATTGGCGGCAGAAATAGTTAAGATGGCAGTAATTCCTTCGACGAAGTCATTCACAAATTTTGATCATCAACCGGAATCTTATTCTATTTGTATTTGAATCCGAAACCTTGACACGAAACCTACCAACCATCAAATTGAACAACATTTGTTCCAGGATATTTTTAAACTGCACTTCTCATGCAGATCGATGAAAGGCGCACAGATGCTGTCTTATGAATGGAGTTCAACAATATAAGGGTCGAAACACAAAACTCACAAAAAGTAAAACACAGAGAAACACAAAGTAACACAAGTCTCACTGCCACGGATCGGGTGATCGTTCCTTCGAGGATTGTCAACCGCACTAAACGTACATTTTAAACTACAAACAAACACAACAAAAAAACAACTTGTAGCGACAAGGATCCTAAAAAGAGTGTTGCACTGCTGTTATTGATAAGCAAATATAGGAAAAAAAACAAACAAGATTAATATCGCAGGAATGCGCGATGCGGAGCAATTCGCAAATTCTTGCGATGCGTCGTGCGAGCCCGCAGATTTCTGCGATGCGACGTCGCATCGCAGTTTTGTGTTTCGACCCTTAAACAATCAGTACTTCTAGAATAACTACTGTCGTATCTATCAACATTATACATTGCCGAGTTACAATTAATATACACGAGTATAGATTGCGTAGATCGGATTACACGCTGGCAAAAATGTGTTAATTAAAGAAAATGTAAAACTGTTTTTAAATTCTTTCCGCTAAGGAAAACGCGAAGGTTTAAAACCATACAGCCAAGTTTTAGTGAATTCTTCTTTCGTTAGTTTTTGGTAGGCATTTTTCAAATCTTCTAAAGAGTTACCACCTAATAATATATTAGTTATCTAATTTTACATTACAATTTCTTTTTTTCCTAATGACAAGGTAGAGTTACTTTTTGCAATTTCCTTTGAAAACATAAAAAATATAAGCATATATGCAACAGCATGGAACAGTTTTCCAACTACCGCTGTATGTTATCCAAGCACAGTTATTAGCTTCACCAAAACAATACAATTTTTTTTATTGTTTCAGTGTTGCTAAACGTATTCCGATACACATAAATATTCGATATAAACTACAAACTTGTTCTCAGTGTTGGTTCCACATTTACAGCAACAAAATGTAATGTATTAAAATTTGTTGCACCAAAATTTGTTCTCGTCTTCCTCCTTAATTTGTCCTCGTCGTCTTACAGTTTCTTCTCGTCCTCCTCTAGTTTGTCCTTGTCCTCCTTTAGTTTGTCCTCGTTCTCTTACTTATGGGCTCAATATCAATATCTAGCGAAAAAATTATATTATAGTAAAAAAAACTAAATTTGGATATCACTAATCGCATCTGCTTTCACCATGCACCATAGACAAATTAAATCGCCACTCTCGTGTTTAGTAACCGGCACTGAGTGAAGCGGTACGGCCATTTTGCTAAGTATGTGGGTACCTCAGGGATCAATGTTGTGCGCCGCTTGTTCAGCCACTCTTGACATGTCTTCAAGGAAACTTTGATTTGATGTGTTTATATATAAACTTTACCTCTAAGGAAGGGCAATGGCGACGTTACATTTACCACAGGAACAACTGTAAAGAGAATTACTACCGCGTAATTACGCTTGAGTAAGTGGATGTGCATTATCTGTTGTGTTACAACGATTTGTTACTTTTTTTTTTATAATATCAAGAGACGAGACGAAGAAGTCGTACGCCCGATGGTGAGTTACAAAGCAGTGCCACTCGCAGCTTTAAATCGCAAAGATTTGACAAGCACTGCCACTGTGTCCGTACCCTGGGACAAGTTAACTAGTTCCACGTGGCGATGCATTTCACCAGCATTCTCAGTTTAGTAGAGCTTACCTTACCTATTTCTACCGCCAAGCACTAATGTTGGTCACTGCCGCTGCGTCCGTCACCATGAGACATAAGTTGACAAGTCCCATGTGCCTGTAATTTCATCAACACCCTTACCCTTCAAAACCGGAACACAGTAATGCTGATATTACTGCTTGGCGGCAGAACAAAGATTTGCTTTTCCCGGACTTGATATTAGCAATAGAAAAACTTCCAACGTATTATACTTAGAGGATTGTTTTTACGACACTAAGCAACGGGACGAATAAGTGGTGAGCCTGGGGATAAAACACTTATTATACTGCAAAATTTCTAGAGCCCTCTGCCAAGGGAGGGCGTGGCCCCTTGTTAGCAACTTCCTACACTCCTTATTACACTACTTTGCCAACTAGGCCCTAACTTGTTGTAACGCGAACGTCGAGAGCATTGTAGGTGTTACTATCACGGCGTCTTCGAAGCTTACATATGTCTGTTATTGTAGTTTCTCATCGAAATTTTTGTAATTTCAAGTAAGAATTTAAGGCCCGGACATCCTTATTAACAATAGTCTTTGTCATCTTTTTTTCCATCAATAGGACATGCCTTTGTTCATTTCTATCAGGCAGAACAAACTTTTTTTACTGCACGACATGGCGATATCAAAACAAAATGGCTGCGCGAACTAGAGGGACGAAACGATACGAGTTTTCTCCACTTTTTCTTTAGAGTTTTGACTGCCTCTGTGGCCGAACGGTTACCATGCCGGACTGCCACGCAGAGGTCTCAGGTTCGATTCCCGGGCCGGGAGAAATATTTGTATGGCCTACAGTTATTTCTCTCGTGAGTTTGGGTGTAATTTGTGGTTGTCTATGTGTGTGTCCATGGCACCCGCGACACAGGTTTCTCTAGTGCGGGGCTATGTTGAGTGTGTGCGTTATTATTAAAAAAAAAAAAGAAAAAAAAAAGAGTCGACGGCTCAGTGGTAGCAATCGTTAGTCGGGAAGTGAGCGCACATCTCCGGTACCTATTTCGAAACTAGGGAGGGTGCTGTACGTGCACCCGGGGCAGCTCACCCAAGACACTAGCCTTACAGAGAACCGGATGAAGTCCGTGCAAGCGGACTGATCTGGAGTTAAGACCTGCTAAGAGGTTTATAGGTGACTCGGAATTAGTAGAGGCCAAGCTGCAGAAATAAACTTTTTTTTTGGAGGTTTAAGTGAAATTATCCCTTTTTGAATACCGTGTATTAAAAAAATAACATGTTAATAAAATTTTTATTGAATTGATATTCAATTATTTTTTGTGAAATTACTCCACTAGTTTGTTATAATTACGCTACGACTACGCTAAAAGCTACGACTAAAAAGTCGTTGAAAGACCAAATACAAAGACACGACGCAAGTACATAGAAAAATTCGTGAGGTCCGTTGGTTCGTTCCGTGGCTTAGTTGGTATAGCGTCTGGCACGGTATGCAAGAAGACGTCAGTTCGAATCCGACCGGATCGAAGGAATTTTTTCTGAGTGTTTTTTCTGAGTGTTCGATCTTTGTATTAATAATTATAATAACATGTTAAACTTAATTTAGATTAGAAGACACAAGCAAATCAACACTTGTATCTACAATTTTTTACCAGAGCCGCAGTTTAATACGTGTCATTCGGAATGAGAATCCCATTGCGTAGCTTCTGGCCCTGAGTTAGAGATCAACCTGATCCGAAAGTAAGCACTGAGAAAACAATGTGATTGAAATAAACAAGATGTTTTTAAGGTAGTCTTACTTGCCAGGGTCGAATGTATAATACTTGTTCCAAGTTATATGATTTCGACATTTAACGAAAACGTTATAAAAGAATTTTGGCTGGAATATTCGAAAACTTTATTCATTAATCAAATTTGTCTTTCTAATTTCTTTAAAGTTTCGTAATTTATTCTATTAATGAATATAAACTAAAATAGATTTTATGTGGATTTGTTAGCCATTAATACAAAGATTTAAATGATTTGTCTTTTTAACCGACTTTAAAAAAGGAGGAGGTTTTCAATTCGACTGTATGTTCTTTTTTTGTTTTTTTTTTGTATGTATGTGACGCGATAATTCCGGTGTTTGTGAACCGAGTTTCATGATTCTTTTTTTGTTGGAAAGGGGGTATTTCCATATTGGTCCCATTTCATTTTAAAGAGAATCATGCACCTCAAAGGGTGGCTGTTCACGCACGAAGATTAATTTTTATAAATTTCGCCTAACTTTAATTTAGGAGCAATTACTTTTAGCATTTATTTAGTTGATTTTGCTATATCTCCAATTCAAGGCGTTTTTCTCGCGATATACTTTGAGTAGTGTCGTAGTGAGAACCTATTTTTATTATCTCCAGTATCAAGCCCTGTATAGTGGCGAACTAGGGGATATTTCAATGAAACTTAGCAAATAGACGTAATTCCACGTACTTTTGAGGTCGGTTTTTTTAGTATTCTGTACTGAGATTATTTCTTTTTGTGTATATGTTACGCGATAACTCCCATTTGTGAATCGATTTTAATGATTCTTTTTTTGTTGGAAAGAGGCTACCTCAGAAGTGGTCCACTAGGTGGCAAACTAGGGGATGAATGACTTTTGAGATCGATTTTTTAGTACTCTGTATAATAATAACTCAATTTCGCTAAAAATTTCGATTACGTTAGTTTTTTAAGGAAGCAGTATCGATGGATTGCCTTTTCGTCGCTAAAAGTAGCTTTGAATCGGTGCCATCGAAGACGCGCAATATCGCAGGCACGCTGTAAGAGGCCTTAAGTATAATGGCACTAAGTTTCCAAGAGTAAATATTGCATTATTTAATAGAATATCTTGAATAAATAAACAAAGCAAACGTGTTTCCTTCGTTACCCATTTTAAGTAATAAATAGAATCATGTTGTAATTAAATTTGTATTGAAATGATATTCAATTATTTTTTGTGAAATTACTCTAGTAATGCAAAGATCTAACACTCAGAAAGAATTCCTTCAATCCGGCCAGATTTGAACCGACGTCTTCTAGCATACCGTGCCAGATGCTATACCAACTAAGCCACGGACCGAACCAGCTGATCGCACGAATTTTTGTATGCGCTTGTTGTTGTGTCTTTGTATTTGGTTTTTCAACTACTTTTTAGCTGTAGCGCCCATCTATGAGAAGTCTATGAATGTATTTCGTCTGCTACGCTGGAAGACGTCGGCTCGAATCTGGCCGGATCGATGGAATTTTTTCTAAGTGTTTCGATCTTGTATTAAGAGGGAGCATGCCAAAAAAGTTTTGACGTTGCCTCCGCCCAAATTTGTGAAACAAATATATGCCTGAAGTTCGCGTGACATGCGACAGGAAATGTTGAATTTTGCGCATTAAAAGTACCAAATTCGTTTTAGCGGAATAACTCTAAAACTAAAGGGATTAAAAAAATCCGTAGTGATAGTTGTCGATCATGCATAAATGTAATTAATTATCTAATTTTTGTCCTAATAACCTGTAGCATTTCGAGGATAAACCGAAAAATGTGAAAATTAGAGGTCATTTCGTGATTTATATCTATCGAGGAAACTTTATTGTTTTATGTTTCTGATTAGTGTCTATGCTTGAATATATCGTGTAGTTACTCATACAATATTTTATTTTAACTTTAAAGTGGATATAACCCTCCAAAATCAAATCGAAGATTAGGAATTTTTCCTCTGCTCCCTCTTAATAATTATAGCATGTTGTAAGTTGTAATTGATTTCATTAAGTAGTTTTTCCAGTAATTTCGTCGGTACCACCGAGACGACTTGACAAGTGGGATGAGGACGGTTTCAAAATGGTTTTTTTAATATATTATGTAGCAGCAAACAATCATATAGCCCGCCTGATGGAAAGCGTTTACCGTCGCCTATGAACGCCTGCAACACCAGGGGCGTCACGACCGCGGTGCCGACCCTTTAGGACCCTTCTCAAACCCCTTTTGAAAGACTCCATGCTGTATTCCTGGATAAAGAAGTACACTAGCCGTAACTTTGGTGGCACCGCCCCGACTGGCTCTAATCACCCATAGCGTCCAGCGGTACCGACGACGTTGTTATACGAGTATGTGTCACGGCTTCATTACTCCATAAAAAGCTACCCCGAGAGTCGAGCGGTTGGGGTTCCACCACAACGTGAATTTTAATTCATTTGTGGTGAGAGTACCAACTCAACATCTGTCGACTTTCATGGAGTAAGTGTTTTGGCTGAAGGGAGTGCCGCAGCCCTGACCCTGAGACATAAAGCTGACTAACCCCACGCGCTAGTAATTTCACCAGCAAACGTTCTTTAGATATAATGAGATTGATACCACACACAATGATACAAGACATGTACAAAAGTTCAAATTTCCATTTTTGCCAGAACCGCAATTCTGAACAGAAATGTTGAAGTTAAACTCCGCGAGAGAACATTGTAAAGTTGTCTCGGTGGCAAATAAACGTAACATTCTATTGCTACTATTTGAACTAACCTACATACAGAATTGCACTGTATTCTATGAACGTGTACACCGACGATAGTGAGAATACTTTGTTTTTATGTGTGGAGTTTAAGAAGTCTTAATAGATTTTGAAAATGATACTATACCTCCAGGTTTAAGATGCCTGTGTAATGGATATGCCAGACAAAACCAAATTTATATTGTAACGCTTATTCAACCAGTGTGTCCTGTCTACTATGGTGCCAAGACATGGACGCTCCCATATAAGGCTGTGTACCGAATCAGAATTGCTGAAGAAATAAGAATTACGACATCTGACGAACTAAATTCCAGGATGTAGACGATCGGATGACAAAGCTAAAATGGAGCTGACCAGGGCATATTGTTAGGTGTAATGACGGATGGAGTAAAGCGACCATCAAAAGGTGGCCAAGAATCGATTAGAGAAACATGGGATATCCTTCAAAGAGATGATTAGATGACATCGTCAAAATCGCGAGCTGTTGATAGGTGAGACCAACGTAAGATTATGTGAACGGCACTACGGAAGGCAGCAGTTGGTGAAGTTGCCAATATCCAGCAGTTAGTAACCATCTCCAGCTATTTGGAATGGACTTATCGTCCAGTTTGAATTTCGACAAAAATATTGAATCCATGGCCAAAAATGGAGCCAGGGAGCTTGGCATCCTTTCCAAGGATTACTTTATATCGGGATACTCTCGTACATTTCTACATAAGTTTTGTTTATAGTGAGCCTCCCTTCCAACCCTTGACCCTTATACATGTACAAGAAGGGCACTATGACCTGTGCAAGGAAGCCTGCACAGGGACTTAATTAGTCAGGTCCTGATCTCAGATGTCGGTCGCACTGTCCTGTGACAATGTCCGGACATAGCTTTCAAGTTAAAGGGCAATTCACATGCCCCGCGCGTCTCCTCGCCTTAGGCCCACGTCTAGACCGCTACTAAGACACGGTAGCTGCGCGCGGAATGAGACGCTACAAGCTACTGGGGCTAATTATGAAAACTTTGGATCAAAATGCGAGGCGCGATTTTCTAAGCCTAAATACACATTGTCAACGTTATAACACAGAAACATTTACGTTATATAACTGCCTCCGTGGCCGAACGGTTACCATGCCGGACTGCCACGCAGAGGTCCCAGGTTCGATTCCCGGGCCGGGAGAAATGTTTGAATGGCGTACATTTATTTCTCTCGTGAGTTTGGGTGTAATTTGTGGTTGTGTATATGTGTGTCCATGGCACCTGCGACACAGGGTTTCCCTAGTGCGGGGCTATGTTGAGTGTGTGCGTTATTATTATTATTATTATATTAAGATAAACAGATTACAAGACTCTTTAAGTAGAACTGGTTTGACCTTAATTTACCTTTGTTATCCGTTCAAGGGTGAAAATCAAAATGTTTGATTATACATATTAATATCAAGTTTTCTGCAATATTTTAAAGAAAGTAAATTGTAACATCATTTTTTTAGCTCCACTATGTATTTAATATCGAACTCTTGGTGTAATAAGGTTACATCTGCAAAATGACTACTTTTCAGGACAGAGGTTCAAAGATTCTACGAACAACAATTGCAACTTTTATAAAAAAACCGACATCAAAAATTTGTGGAATTACAAACTGTTTGCCAAGTTTTACCGAAATCGGGTACCGGAAAGTGCGCGAAGTCGGATTCATCCCCTAATTTGCTAACCTTAAAGGTGTGTGTGAGGTATTTTTAATTCTCGCAATTTTGAACATCGGGCAGATGGCTGTGTGAGTTTTTCTTTTGCCTGTTTACACATTTCATTATTAGTTGGTAGATTTTTAATCTCAGCACAGAGTACTAAAAAAACCGACCTCAAAAGTACGTGGAATTACATCTATTTGCCAAGTTTTATTGAAATCGGTTACCGGAAAGTGCGCAAACCCGGATTCATCCCCTAGTTCGCCACTATACGGAACTTGATACAGGAGATAATAAAAATCGGTTCACTACTCAAAGTATATTGAGAAAGAAAAACGCCTTGATTTGGAGAATAGCAAAATCAACCATTAAAATAATTGCTCCTTATAATAAAATTAGGCGCTATTTATAAAAATGGATCTTCATACGTGAACAGCCACCCTTAGAGGTGGATGATCTTCTCCTCTTCTTTCTCTTCTTAACAAAAAAAGAATCATCGAAATCGGCTCACAAATTATCGTGTAACAAAAAAAATTTGCCAAATTTCATTCAAATCAGTTAACGGAAAGCGGGTGAAATGTAATAAACCAGTTTCATATCCTAATTTGCTACCCCTATACATGAAATAATTTTCTTCAAATTTGAATCGGACTGTAGCGGACCCGCTCCGCTAACACAGCAAGACATTACCCTTCTTCTGACGCAGTCGGGTAAAACAGCGGCGGCTCCGCTTAGCAACTGGTGGCGTGATGCGCGGGCGCACAAGCCCGCCGCCGCGCCGCTGTGCTCCGCGAGACCGGTCGCGTCAGTCGGCCACGGAACTCGCTTCTGAGCACACGCGTACCTTGCTTGCATCGCTTCCCGCGCTTTCACACGTCTCGCGTAATTGTAAATCATTTTGTGCTTGCTGAACTTTAGTTACTTTCTTCTTATTTTGTTATCTATCGCGTCCTATACATCTGTAACTCCTTTTGTACTGTTTCCTTATCTTCTAGTGTGTCTGTGAAATGTAACTCTTGCTTTCCTTTCTTTCCGTTTCAATATACGTTCTATTCAGTGTGCTATCGTGTCGCGTCTTATTTCACAATACCTACTGCAATATAATAGCTATTCAGAACATCGCTACCTGTGCTGCCTGTGCCTGCGTTACACTGCAACGACCCGGGTTCGACTCCCGTTGCAGTTACACAACTACGACTGTTGGTAGCAGGTTCAACACCTGCACCACAGGACCATTACTCAAATATCCAGATTCCAACAAAAAAAGAATCATAAAAATCGGTTAACAAATGTCGAAGTAATTACCTAACATGCACGGTGACGCTATAATAAAAAATTTAAAAACGACCTTCGATAGCTCGTGGGGAGCTGCTGGAAAGGATGAGCTCGCAAGTAAAAGGAAATGGAACCGAGCTACCACCAACCTTTATGTCCGAAAAGTCGTAGAGCTCGTCTCATTCACACCTTCACGTGCGGCTGATCACCAATAACGCCACCATTTAATATATAGCGTACGCAGCTCAATGCCGGGCGGAGAAGCGGGATATTTAATTTTATAAAATATTTGCGATGTCGCGGATTTTTCAATTTTTGAATGTAACGTCACATTTATTTTTTAATTTCACTGGCGATTTGTATGGCTATGGCGTAGCACGGATTAGGACGGGAAAGGTAAGGAGGTGCGAGCTCAGAGAAACTATACCTGGCGTTACCAATGCACACAAATAATACTGACGAATTAAGAACCTTTTTTAAAATCGGTTAAAAGCATTTTGACGTGTAATCAGTTGTGTCTTTGTTATATCAAGGGTAGGTTTTGGAGAACTTAGTGAACATCTCGAATTCGTAGTCGTTCAGCTGCTAACCGCTAGATGGCAGCACATTGATTGAAATTTCAATATAAAGTCAAAACGTCGCGCGTCGCCAAAAGAAGGATGGCGAAAGTTGACCCAAAATCAACGAAGTGCCGTTCATGGACTTCGCTAGTATAATTATACGTTTTAGTTTGTGCCTAGTCATCAATATATTTTTGTATATTTAAAGAAGTCGGGAATAAAGAAATTGGAAAACAATGTATTTTAGAATAGTTGTAAGAACACAACGCAATTGATTAGTTCGACCATAGATTAGGTAACATTCTTGTACGTACATTTTAAGCGTGATTGAATGTGTAAACATTCAATCACGCTTAAATACTACCTAAAGTATTGGTTATTTTATAGTACACAGATAAAACATTAAAGCTATAAAATACCTAATCAAATAACCAATTAAACAATAATGACGTAAAGTAAAAAATTAAACACAATGTGACAAAAATTTTTAGACAATATTTAAATGAGAGATACGAAAGTTAGCAAATAAACGTTTTATCAAGGCGTTTTTACTCTTGCCAATATCAATGTTACTTTGAGATTGAGAACAGTGTGACCATTTGTGGCAGATTTCTGCCATTTGGGCAGATTTAATTTTTATTAATTTTAATTGCGACAGAACACGTTAACGTTGTAACAAATGTGGCAGAGTTTGGCAGTTTTAGGAATATTCAACAAGTTCTTTATTATTTTTAGGAACAAACTGAAAACTTGTTGTTTTCTGCTACTAAGAACAAACATTTAAAACGAAATACAGGGCAATGTTACAATATAAACATAACCTATATCAACTTTATAACCCCAGCTTCTGCAGGCTGTACTCAATCAGCTTTTTTGATGCTTTGATAATGAATCACAAGTATTGATAGGTCTCTTTAATAAACGTCGTCAAAAACACTCGGTCGCAAAATACACGGGAAGTCGCCATCCTTCTTTCAAGAATAGGTTAAGTTTAAATTATATTAACAATCGAGAATTCGTTATTTGTTTTTAAATTTGAAACTACGACCAATCATTGTAAAGATTTCATAGTATTTCAAATTATGGATGTGTGAGTTTTTGCGATACCGGTTCTGATCGACGCTTATAGCACTTCCATTGTTTTTTTCTTCCATGGGTAAATATATAATTAAGTTAGGTGGCATGATAGTTAAGGCAATATGGTACGCTGAAAATCAATCCAATTGGTCGGCATCTAATATTACTAGAATCTCGGTAAACAAATACATGTTAGTTTCTGGAAAATCTGACCATATCTTCAGTAGAGATTTCTTCGTAAGGATCAATATCAAATGAGGAGATAATTGATTCCAATTACAGTTAAGTCAAAGTCATGATCTCGTCTTTTTTCCAATTTTTCCCAATCCGAACCGGTTTCAGCTGGCTTACACGCGTAGGCAGAAGCAATCTACTTGGCTTAACCGGGCTATCGCGACTTTTACCTATGTTCCATATTCGATTATCACATGATTGGTTCTGAATGACTGCTCTATTTGCCGAGTCACCGAGGTCATTTAGAACGAATGAAGCAAATGAATAATCCATATGTGTGATAATTTTGGCTTTGAACGAGAGAACGTTTGGTTCTGAAATTCGAGCTTTGGGATTCGCATCCTTTTGGCACCCCATAGCTTTAATTTATAAGTTACATTTGTGAATATTTTGTTTTATGGGAAATATAACATTAATAAACGGGTAATAAAATTGTCTGTTCTTGAGTTTGAAAGTTTAAAAACAATACTTTCCGGTAACGACGAAGGAAAATATCGTTATGAAACACGCACGTCGAAGAAGGTTTGCGCGACAATATTTGTGGGCTCCGAAGTTCCGTAGCACGTGCCGCTGTGCTACTTTCGCCAGACCATGCCTGTACGCAGGGCCGTTCGCCCGTACTCGTGGGAAAAGACACACGGAACGCTACCGAATCCGGTCCCTAGCGTCTGTAGGGGTTGGTATCCACAAGTCACGTATGTCGGTGGTACTGTTAAAACTCGATAACTAGGTTAAATCATTATAATCTCGAACACTGTTTCAGAAAGATCATATTTTACATATAATTATGATAAATCACTTTACAAACAAGAATTCACAGTCTTCCTATCTCACATGGCACTATTTTACAAACTTCGCAATAAATAATTCACTAAAATCACAATTATTTAATAACGCACACACTCGTCGCTTTCCGGCACTGAGTTTCTGCACAATTATCATTTATTTCTATCTCAATACACCTATTCTTTATAAGGTTATCAACAAAAAACCTGATATCGAAAGTACAATTCTCTAATTGTCGATTTCTTAATACTACCATTTCTTCTAATAATTCTAAAACTTCGATCACGTGATTGGTCGTTTAAAATGTAATCTTATATTCCAAATTACATTATGACAAAAAGAGACGAGATTAGTTTTCTTGCATGTTTCGTCAATAAAGTTAATACTAAGTGAGATAGTACAATTTGATACACTCTTATTCTATGAGAGCCTTTGTGCACTTCTCTTTAGACACTTCATGTGAAGTGAAGCACTAGAGGTCACTAGACACTTCACTTCACAGAGGGTTACGTTGCGAACAGTTTGCTACCCTTGGAAAACCCGCCTGGCGGACTGTGGCATAAACCCGATCCTGAGAAGAGACATTGACGAAGATAGATAATAGTTGTAGTGTAATGAATAGTTTTAGAAACTTCTAAGCACTTAATGAAGTGGATTACAAACTTGTTAAGGAAAGTGAACAATACGCAACATTTTAAATTTAAGACTTTATACCATCTTTGTCATTAGTTAGTTGAATTCAAATATTAAATGAAAAAAAATACGGAAAGATATAGACTGTATTATGAAATTAAGTAGTAGTAGAGCACCTTGTGAAAAACTTCGTCCAGGGAAGTACTGCCACTTATTTCTGCCACCAAGCACTAATGTCAGCATTACTGTGTTCCGGTTTTGAAGGGTAAGGGTGCTGGTCAAATTACAGGCACATGGGTCTTGTCAAATATGTCTCAGGGTGGAGGGCACTGTGGCAGTGCCCCTCAAACCTATGCGATTTAGTGCGGGTACACACGTCCGATTTATCCTTCCGATAGTCTGATCCGATAATCGAATCGGATCCGATAATCGGATCGCAAGATTTGGCAAATATGTGCGTCCATATATATACAAGCCGCGCTGCTACGTTTGTATAGTGTTGCCCTACTTCTCTTATTACCTATTCTATGAGATATAGATATATATAATATATCTATATCATTTAATATTAGAGTATAGTACAACGGTTCAGTGTGTAGTGTTATACCTTAAGGCACAAATAAAAAAATATTTCTTTTGTTCTGCGGAAATAGACGATCCTCAACCAATAAATTCGCCTCCCATACGTGAGCAGGTTTAGTTTTGTTTGTTCGTCCCGTCATTTGGTATCATAAAAATGGTGATAATGAATGAATAAACAAAAGGAATAAATAAAATGTAGGCAAGTCGTCTACATATACACACACTCATACTCACACTCACACACACACACATACACACACACACACACACACACACGCACACACACGCACGCACGCACACACACATACTTTTTCATATACAAATGCACACACTTACGTTTTAAGATTCAAATTAAATTTAAAATTATAAGTTAAGAAAATTGAAAATTGTTAAAAAAAAAAAAAAATTGTTTGTTTTGTTTTTGTCGATCTTTGGAAATGTAAAAATTAAACACTACATTAAGTATAAGTTAAAAATGTTAAATATGCATCTATAGCTATGGAAGAGCGGTGCCTCCTGACACAGGCTTGATAAGCTTAATAGGAGGTACCATCCACTGTTAATGTAAAGTTAATTTATTACTGTTATTAATTGTATTACTGAAATAAACATTTATTATAAACATTTATTATTATAAACATACATCCAGTATATAACCAGAAATAGAGACGAAATGTCATTTAATTTGTTTGGAAACTATTCCGCCGTATCATTACCGTGACAAGTGCGCTCCGATTGGCTAGCCCGAATTCGAAACAATTGACGGGTGTCGTAAATTGTTTCTTTGCTATAATGGACGAAAATATTAAATATTTAATTTCCGATTAAATGTGATTCCGTTTGTGTTGTAATTAGATGTTTTGCTGTTTTTCTCACACTACTGAATGGAACAGCCCCCCTTCTTAGAGATATTATCTTTGTTACAATAAATACAGAATACTTTTGGAATATACGGAGACACAAACACAGGTCAGTTGTTGGCGCTGTACTATTTCAGTTTTCTAATTTGTGATTTCAGCGACAACGAGAGTTGATATTTAAAAGTAATATAAGGCCCATTTACCTGATGAGTTGTCAGGGATGCCTTTATTTCGTCTATATTTCTGGTTATATACTCGATGTCTATATATGTATGTTTTTTTTATCTTTTTAAGGTTTTAAACTCGAGAATTTAATGTAATCATTTACATTCTCTAATAAACAATTGAATATGCACTACGAGTGTGGAGGGTGTGCTTGTGTGGGATGTGTATGTGTAAGATGTGTTTATGTAATGTTGTGCAATGAGACATGTTTATGTACATAAATTATATACTAAAGATATTAATTGCGAAGTATGAATGTGTGACAAATAAATAAGCGATAGATATACAGATATATACTTGCATTAGCAACGGTAGAGTTAACATTCCCGATTGTTATGTATATTTTTATATTTATATTTTCATATTACGTTCAAATATTTATATTTATAAATAACTATGTAATATCTATCGCATATTTATTTGTCACATATTCATATATTTTAGCGGCAGTAGAGCTCCTTGTGAAAGAGTTCGTCCAGGGAAGCAGTAATGTTAGCATTACTGCGTTCCGGTTCAGAAGAGCAAGGGTGCTGACGAAATTACACACACATAGGACTGTTCAACTTATATCTCAAGATGATGGGCGCAGAGGCAGTGCACCTCAGACCTTTGCGATTTAAAGCTCTGAATGGCACTGCAACTGTTATGAACAGGCGTGTCGTTTACCATCAGGTGCACGACTTGTTCGTCCCACCACTTATTATCATAAAAAACACACCTTACACATGCACATCCCACACAAGCACAGTCCCTCCACACTCGTGGTGCATATTCAATTGTTTGGATAATACTTCCTCTTTTTTAACTGTTACCATTGTAGTATGTGGTTAACTGTGATTAGTTTCACTCTATTTGTATTTTCTGTAATTCTATATACAATTAGTGTACTGTTGTAATCCAAAAACAATAAATAAATAAATGACAACAAGTAACTATTCATTAGGAAACTGACGATATCGGTGTCATAATAATAACACACACACTCAACACTGCCCCGCACCAGGGAAACCTTGTG
Organism: Hyposmocoma kahamanoa; assembly: GCF_003589595.1. NCBI lineage: Eukaryota > Metazoa > Arthropoda > Insecta > Lepidoptera > Cosmopterigidae > Hyposmocoma > Hyposmocoma kahamanoa. The sequence continues at coordinate 2,195,959 of NW_020654051.1, read as the reverse complement.
TCGCGGGTGCCAAGGACACACACGTAGATAACCACAAATTACACCCAAACTCACGAGAGAAATAAATGTAGGCCATACAAATATTTCTCCCGGCCCGGGAATCTAACCTGGGACCTCTGCGTGGCAGTCCGGCATGGTAGCCTTTCAGCCACGGAAGCAGTTAGTTATGACCTATATCCAGCTTAAAAGTGGCACCCAACAAGAACTTCGTTCATAACCAAACGAAAATATTTAGTATTAATAAACAGAAAACCTAAAAATCTTTACTAGTTTTCAATCGAGATCTATAGATTTCATAGAATGAATTCTAGACTTAGAAAGCGTACTCCAGGTAAGCATCAAATAAATTTAATGCATTTGCTTCTATTGAGCTGTGTCGAGAACCGAATGAAGTGCCGTGGATAATGAATGCACTTTTCAAAGAGCATTTTGTCGTCATGGAAGTATACCCAAGTCTCTAATTGGCATAACTCTTATTGCTATAATAATAAAGATATTAATTCACTCTCACAACGCAATTCACATTCAAGGAAGATTCTATTTATGTAAAATGACTATCAAACTTGAAATTAGATTCATTAATCTTAATTGAGGTATAACTTTGGAAGTTCTCCGAAATAATATAAATTCTTTAATTATTATATACTAATGACGCCTTCGGTGGCTAAATAAATTGGCACTATAATAATAATAATAGGGGTTAAAGTATGAAATTGCCGA